>NW_009714373.1:64126-124945 GCF_000703405.1 Apaloderma vittatum
ATGTGCTGTTGTTAATTGCAGTTCCAATTGCTTTTACAGCAAACTCCTGAGAGACTGCTAAAACTGCTGGTTTATATAGCCTGATAGAGATCAATATCTGGGATACCTACCAGCACGAGTTCTTTATTCTCCTGTAAGAGTGTGACTATATGGCAACTTCACGCGAAGAGGAAGGGGAGGTGGCAGAGCTTCAGCTTTTAAAACGAACGAAGCAATATTTTGCCTTCTAAACAGGTGGTACGATCCCGAAATGAGTCTGCTTAAAGCACCGTACAACTTTCACAGCTAGTGCTGCATAAACTGCTTTCCAGTTTGATTTTTTTATTTCCATGCAGCTGTCCATACAGGAACTGATTTTGTCCACCCGCAGGTTTCTAAGGGTTCTTGAGTGCCCCACAAAGTGCCTTGCTGATGCCGAATTTATAAAGCGAGCGTATTTGTCTGTTGCCTGGCCAGAGCATGTGTCAGGTTAGCTATTCGTTCTAGACTGCTAGCTCAGGGTAGTATTTCTGTGGAATGCTCTTAGCATGGTTTAATGTATGCCTGTGAGTCCAATTAACCCCTTAGTCCCTGCAGCTTGGCAATACTTGTAGCACATTTGGTATTAGCAGGCTCAAATGCTGTGGCTGTGTGGAAGGGGCTGATGGGTTCACAGGAGCAGAGCGTGGGGTCGTGCACATTTCCACCAGAGCGGAAGGAAGCTCGCAGATGGACAAAGGTCAGTCTTAGGCGTTTCACAAGAAGCCTTCAGTTGTCAAGTGCTCGTCCCACGGGAGTAAATCCGCTCCATGCAGACTTTCAGATCACATATTTACTTCTCAAAGAGGGGGAAAGTATTACTCAGCTTCGTGAAGCTTTACCAGTGGAGTTTTCATTCCAGTCATGCCCAGAATCCTCCGCTGACCACCTTCTAAACTGAAACCCACTTTTTGCTGAGGGTTCTGAAACTAATCAGGTCCTGTGCATCCTACTGCTCTGGGTAGCAGAAGAGGGCGGCAATGAAACCAAATACTAAATACTGTAGGATGCCTGAATCCCTCTGCTTTGATAACTGCTTCCTGCTTCTCTTTTTCTAAATTGAGGGTAGAGTCTTGATGTTACCAATACAAACAAACTTAGAAGATAAAGGTGAGTCTTTTGTTATTTGTCTTGGGGAAATTACTATAATCCTGCGATGGTTTATCATGCTATGACTGAAGACTGTGGTTCTAGAGGACCTGTGCACTCCCCTAAAGCAACACATAGATGTGAGGAGGTGCCCAGTCAGATCCAGTCCTAGTATGGGGCTTTATAGAAAGGGAGAAATTGTGGCAATGAATATGCTTTGGTTCATAACCCATTTAAAAGCACAATTTAAATATGACCTGCTCACACTAATAGCAATAGATTTAATTAGTCATAGATCTTTCAGATCTGATTGCTTTAGGAAAGCGTGTAAGCACTTAGATGCACCTAAGGTAACTGGGCAAGCTGAAAGGATTGGGAGTATATTTACACAATGTTGCATATGTGTCTGGTTTTGTTCATATCAGATTTCATCTTTAGGCTATAAATTATTCATTAGCATTTTTAATCTGTAAAAAAAATTAGAGCACAGCTCTTGATGAGGAGCTGATTTTCTTAGTTTGACTGCCTATATCCAATTAATGTGTTGGAAAATAGGAGTACTGATGGTGAGTAAATCTCGGTGTTTGAATCTATTTCAGTCATATATCAAAGAGGCATATTTCAATGAACTGTTTAACCTCTTTTATCTGCAAAACTGGATTCCAAATCACAAATATGCCACTTACTGTGCTGCACTTTAGTTACAGATGGCAGCGTAAAGTGAAGCACACTCATATGGTAAAACTTTTTTAGAAGCTTTAAAGTAAAACTTGAATTTGATTTAGGGACCCCACACATTTCAAGTGAGGGCTCTCTAGTGTAATTATTAAGTACAGACTAAGGCAGGGAATTAATCAAAGGTAGCAGAAAGAAGAATTCAGAACAAAGGGTTCTATTGATAAAGCAGTGGAAGACACAAAGCATTTGAGTAAAATTTTGTAGATACGTAGACCTTTTCCATCTACTGAGGGGCTTTGCCCCCAGGAAAAAAAAACAACCCCAGAATAACTGTTTCAGATCAGAACTGTGCAGATGCTACCAATGTGTTAGTGTGAGCCATCAGGCATGAATGTGCATGTCCTGCAACTCAAGGGGGAGGGGTTGACTATTTTATCCATTTGTGATAATAATGTACTTCCTTCTTCTTATAATGCTGAATCTGTAAGGACTTCAGTGCTCTTTGTGTCTGGGGAGAAAACTTCCAAAGAAGACCAGAACTTGGGCTTTAACAACTATTCTGCCTTCGCAAATTGTTGAACAGATGAAGCCAAGTATGGAGGGCTTCTAACTATCTCTGTCCTCATTAACATGGTTTGCCCTAAGTATTTTTGTCATCAAACTAGTTTATATAGTGCTGGCTTATTGCCAAGTTTGTCATCAATAGTATTTTTCTTGATGTGATTGTAAGCTAAATTGGTGTCATGATGATTCTGTTGAGGCAAGAAATAAATTATATTCTGAGAGAAAAAAATCATGACACAGTACCCTCTGTGCTGCCAGCGTAGAAAGAATAATGTCAAAATAACTCATAAATGTACTGATTGAGTAGGTTCCTCTGTAGATCAGGTAGAGCCTTGACTCCAGCTGTTTCAGTAAATGTTCATAAGAATTTTCGAGTCTGTAAAATGGAAAGGATCTTACAACCCTAATTCTTTCTTCTAGTAAGACTATGATCCAGGCCATTTCTTACAACAGAACAGTCTTTCTACATAGATCGTTAGAGAGGGCATCCCCTTAATTATTTATACGACACATACCAGGTGTGCTGGTTATGAAATTTCCCTTGAGGCTCCAGAAGGAAATGAAATCCTCATAAATGAATGGGATAGTGGAACAACGCTAGAAGCTCCTGGATGAAAATCAGTCATCTCTGTCGGTGATCCTCCTTACAGTAGTTTTTGGAAAACATTACAGAAGCTAATTTTCTTAGACTTGTAATCCAAACCATCCTGGAGGTGTGAAGAAACTGCCTTTCCAGGGAACTTCAGTGCTCTTATGGCAAACAAAGAAAGAGTAAGGCTGGGGGAATACATTTCTTAATTCAGATGTGGAGGTGGCAGTGTTGGTGTTGACTGTAATTAGTATTATTGCACAGTGATGACTGAAGCGTGATTCTGAAACTATCTGGGAAATTGTGCTTATCAAAATGCTGGCTGAGAAAATCAGAGGACTCTGTTTTGGAAATACAGGGCTCATCTTGGCGAATGGAACAATTTCGTTTGGAGGAGAGACTTGGATTTGTTTGGGATGCTTGTTAGCAAGAGAGTATGTGGTGAGGTAGAAGGGAAGAAAGGTCCTTTCTTTGTGGAAGTAAATGGAGAAATACCAATGACACTAAACAGAGGATCAGAGAAGAAGGAAAGACCTTGATGTGAGAGACAACAGGGAAAGTGGTATATGAATGTGAAACAATTAATGTAATAAGAAAAAGACAACACTGATTTTAACCCAGAGCAATGTGCAATGACCAGGACAAACTCAGATTTCTTGTCCCCATGAAAACAGAAAATTCTCTAAAAGGTGGAATACATAAATATAAGTATGATTCTTACAATTTTGTGGTTCAAAGGAACAGTTAAAAAAGTAAGATACTTGCAGAGGACATGCAGCTGGTGAGAAGTCATCATAATATGAGCTCAAGGAAGCGTGTACCGCTCTGCTATCAAAAGGCTTGAGCAGAACTCTCTGAAAAGCTGGTATTGTTCAACAGAAGAGCAGAGAGATGCTGGAAGTAAAAAGACATCTTTCAGAAAGTGGAGGTCATGTTTGAACAGAGAAAATAGAAAAGAGCATACGTTCAAGTTAAATAAGGCAAGTTAAACAAGGCAGGTAAAATCAATTTGGGGAACAGCTTGCTAAACTCACAGAAACAATGCGAAAGCCCCTTCAGACACAGGACGAGTAGGAAGCCTGTCCATCAGCAGGCTTGACAGGTGATTGCAGTGTAATAAGAACACTCAAAGTACACGGGGCTGGTACAGCAAGGCTAAATAAATCTTTGCTTTGCTGTTCATTATGAAGGATCTCTGGGAGCTTTCTCTTCTGGAGCATTTTGGTATATGAGAACATTTAAAGGAGTGTTTAAAATTGAAGTGTCAGCAGAACAGGTTTAGAACAATTGTATAAAATGCAGAATACTATTGATAAAAATAGGCGGTAGCCATAGTAGCCACCCAAGAGTCCCAAATGTGGAATTGTTGAATTAATGGTTTTGTTTGATATGAATTAAAAATTTGCTGTGGCAAGTGAAAGTGGCAAATGTGATTTATGTTTAAAGGGCTATGTACACTGGTAAATCTAGCCTTCCTTGGGCAGATTTATGGAAACTGAAACGAAGACTTGAATTCTTAGAGTAAATATGATATATGCGGTAGATGTCAAAATGAATTTTACAGAAGGAAGCTGTTACAAATCTGTATACTTTGGAGCCCGGCAGCCCTTTTGTAGAGGTGATGCAGTTGATATAAGGTATAGCTGGACTTCCAAGCTCCCTTACAGCCATCAAACCCCCGAATTTATCAAGAAATAAAAGAGAAAGTGCTCCTGGAATTTTGAAGTAGTTATGGTTCTAACTAGTTAAAGCTAATAAAATAGAAGGTAGGAACTGAATCATCCATTTTCCAACCACAGGAAAGTGACCAGGCTACAAGAGTCTTTGGTGGTATCTTTACTGTGAAATCATCTATTAATACTTCAGAAAAGTAGGAGAGATGACAAACTTTACCTGTATGAAATTTTCAAGGTAGTTAAAATTAAAACTGGCTGTGGAGACTGGGTAAGAAAATGGAGAGTATAGGCGGCTGCAAAGCAATGCGTAAAGGGAAAAGAACTGCATCTTTGTATCCACAGAGATGTCACTACTCAGGAAAAATACCTTGGCGTCATTGTGAATAGCTCTTGGAAAATACCAGCTCAATCCTAGTACCGATCAAGAAGACAAATTGGATGTTACAAGACTTTAAATAATAATACTAAAAAGAAAATAGATGTGTATGTAAATCCACGATGCGTTCAAGTGTTGCAGAGTGTGATAGGTGGTTCTTGAATACAGTAGAAGTAGTACACAGAAAAGCTGCAAGAATGGTCATAGATACAGAGGGGCTTTTGTGCCCAGGGAACTTAAACACAGGCTTGAAAAGGGACTCCTGGGGTCACCGTGTCCAGCCCTCTACAGCTGCTGGCACCATGGCACACAGCTTTTTCATCTGTTCCTCAAATGGTGCCAGAGAATTGTCTGGTCTCTGATTTGAATGCATTAGGCTTGTTCAGCTCTGCTTACATGTCAGTTAGCAGCTCTCCTGCTCTCATTCATACCACCTATTGTGTCTCTCCTCCCCTGTTCAGCAGTGTCACTCATGCTGAAAACTGAGCTAGATCCTCAAACTATTTCCTATTTATTTATTTATTTATTCTGGAGGCTTGCATCTATTGTACCCACCTGGAAAGCTGCCCCACTTTCCCTTCGCTGTGGGTAGCGGATACCTTTTTTGTATTTGTTTTGACATCAGGAAAGGGAAATTATTGAGAGTTTTGTAATCTGTGGGATACATGGGGAGAGGTAAGAATGTAAAGTGTCTGATGTCTCTGCTGTTTCCCATAGTCCTCATTAGAGGAAGGAAAGTGCACAGCAAATTTTTGATCGTACTGCTCAGAGAAGTGGTTATGTGATAGTCATTGAGAGAGAGGAGTTCATAGTTAAGTTCTGTTACAAAATAACTTGGCAGACAAAATCCTTCATTTAGCTATAGTTAAATGGGATTTTCCCTTTTGTTGTATTAGTTTTCCTTACAGAATATCTTATTTTGAGAAACAATTCCATAATAATGAACTCCCTTTTGCCATAGTAAAAATTAAGTCTGTGCAATGATGACCCGATCATGGCCAGACCACTACCTTTTTGTAGACAGATATCATTTCAGTTGAGGATGTCTATTTTTAGTGGGCCAAAATTTTGATATAATCTTTGAACGGAAAAAAACCCACCAGGTTCTTGATTTTTACTGCTTCATGCATATTAGTTACTTGCTTGCAAGCTACTTGAAATACATCACAAAGCAGTGGGAGATGCCTTCAGCAAATCACCTAACCATTTGACACTATACTGCTACAATAAACACATCCTTGGGACAGTTCTCTGGGAGTCCTGGGAGCTGTTGGGAAGGCTCTAGTCACTTCCCAACTGTGAGACTGTGTCAGAGGACAAGAGTTGAGGTATTGCCCTAGTCCATGAGAAGACCTTAGCAATTCTGGTGTTTCTTCTTCTTTGAAGCACACAGGTTTATCTTGGTTAGTGCCAGGGCCACAAAGGGATCCATTTGGATCAAATCAAAATTTGAAATTAGATGCATTTGTTCCAGAGGCCAGACTCACCTCCTGATAAACCACCTTGATTTTGCCTAGGGACTTAAATCTGAGTAGAAGCTGTCTTTTTTAGCACTATTTGGGAGTTTCTGCTTCTTAGGGCTATTGAGCTCTGCAACCAACACCCAATCTCTAGCTTGTATGGAGCATCGGTGATGACTGATCTAGACAGAAGTGTGAGCCAGAGGGGATTTTCTTTTCTTTTTTTGGATTCTGGCTGTGACTCTCTCATTGATGAAGCTCTCATTGCTGAAGGGAATGGCTATCTCGCCAAGAGAGAGTATATCGCTAAGAGCAGGGGCTCAAGCATCTGAAGATGATTTAGGCTGATGTGAAGCTACAGGTGAGTGTTGTAGGAGAGCTACATCATGCCAGGTAGGAGTGTAGGATTTTCTAATGTGATCTTTGCTTCCTTCTTTGTTTTGGCAGTTTTGGGAAAATGACAGTGATGGGTCTGAGAAAACACATGATGCCAAATTGTGGCAAGTTAAATGAATGCTGAGCTTCAGTGCCATGAGTGAAAAGTCTTGACTGAGGTCTGAAAGAGGAGGAAGGATATGGGGCAACAATAGCTTGCGTGCCACTGAATGTGGGGGTGAGGGTGGTAGTACCAGCAGGGAAATAAAGCCTGAGCTCAGATATACCCTACGGAGCGTGTATCCATGCCGCAAAATACACGTGGGTGATCATTCTCAAACAGGCAGAGGGCACAGCTCATTCAAATTGATTGTATTTGGAGAGGGCACTAATTATAAGAGCATAAACCTGACCCTGATTTAGGGCTGGTGAGGCTGCACTGTGTGTCGTCATGTGGTGCAATTAATTTGGGAATATTTAATTAAATGAAGTGACAGTGCAAGCAGGATTGGGCAGCCTTTCTCTCCAAATAACAAAAGCACTATTAAGCTTCCTACTGCTCGCACACCATTGCAAATGCTGAAAAAGCAGCTGTAGCAAGTCAGTGGAGACACAACTCTGTGGTATTTCTTCTACAGCTAACAGGTGCCTGACTGGAAGGACCATAAGTTGTGTTTATGTCCTTTTGCTCAGACTTATCAAAATGTAGGATCCTCTCTTCTTTTTTCTTGGCATAAAGGAGAATTTAATCTCAGTACAACTGTGTACTTTTTTCTGATGTAAGTCTTCCAAACACTTTCTGATGCTCTGGATACAGGATATCAAATCCCACCAGCAGGTGCCTTCAGTTGTGGAGGTCCTGTGAGGAGGTGGCATTCCTTGGCAGAGGTTTTAAAATTATTACCTTGTTAAGGTGAGTGGGAAATTCTGCCTAAAACTCATCAGTGTGAAATGATGTAGAATTTTAGCTTTCATTTTCTTGTTTTGTGGGAGGAGGATTAGGACCACTTGCTGTTCACTTGTAATGCTGTTTCATAAACTAATGTCTGTGTCGCTGAGTCTGAAATCTAAATCAATATCTTATGTCAAACTTTACTTCCAAACGGGCCTGAAACAAATTCCAGAGCTCTTGCGCACATCTACCTATGAAAATACCTTGCCAAATGTCTAAAATGAATTGTAAATATTTCCCTTTAGTGAGCCTATTCCTCTGTCCCCATTTAGAGTGATATCTCCTCTAAATACCTCCTGTGTTGCTTTAAAAAGTGCCCCTTTTCTACAACATATCTCCTATTTTTATGGTTAGTATGTTTGAGTGAGATTAAAATGTACTTATTTTCTCAAAAGACTTATTTGCAACTTCCAAATAGTGCTACCTGCCCTGCAACTTCTTTCAAATGCATATTTAAAGAATTGGAAGAAACAACAAATTTGAAGAAAATCAGACTTGTGGTTTTTAAAAACACATGCATAGACTTGCTCTTTAATTATATACTCTTTTCTAACAATTACACAGAGCTAGATGTAACTTACTTTATTGTGTTGGTTTGCGATAAAAACATTGGCTAACAGCTATGTTAAAAATGCCTCGAAGAAATCTCTTGAGTTAAATTTTTGCAGCTAAACTCTTTTAGTTTGAGGATGAAGGTGCAGGAAGCTAACCAGGCACACAGTAGTTAGTAATAACTCTAGAAACTTTCTAAAGCCGGTTGGACTACAGAGAGTTTTATGATCTGCTTAACAGTCAAGAAGCCTGGACTATTTTTAACCTCAGCTTAAACAAACACTTAAAGATTCAAGGTAAAAGCACTTTGGTGGTGATAAAAGAGATTTTAGTTTGACATTTTAACCCTGAAGTAAAAGGTTAGTACTTCAAACGGTGGGAGCTGATGTATCTCTGGTGATTTCAAGAGGGCTTGTTTGCAGGATCTTGTTGCTTCCCCCTCACTCGTCCTGGTATCTGCTGATCCTCCTGGGTGCCCTTTTCCCACCCGTGTCCCCGTGCCGGCTCTCACGCCGCATCCCACGAGCAGCTCCCACACTTTGCAAGCTCCAAACCCGGCCGGGTGAGTCAAACCTGCCCCTGTTGCTGAGCCCTCACCTCGCAGCCTTGTGCTCCCTGCTTAAGATACAAATGATCGGTGTGGTGGTTTTCATATAATAACTTCATGGTTATAATACTCGTCTCAGAAGTGGTCGAGCTTGGGTTTGGGTCCTGCTGCTCCCAGGGGATATTCAAATCCGCCTGTCCCTTCCCAGGCTGTAGGCAACCTCTCAGCCCTTCCTATTGAAGTTGTGCCATGGTGAGGAGAGGGATTCGCAGAACCGGAGAGGAGAAGCAAGTGGGAGCCTGACTGTGGCCGACCGGTGGGGAGCCCCCCTGAAGGGAGTTGGGGAGCAGGTATCTGGCAGCATTCCCCAGGCTGCTTTACTGCATGCTTTGCATTAAAACATCACTGGATAAAAATCAAAACCGGCCCTGGAGGCAGAGTCCAAACCCAGCACCTCTCCCCGCAGGCAGAGGTTGCAACCACCTTGCCCTGGCAGCGGGTGCTATTTTCGTGCCACCCCAACCACACCCTCTTCCTCCAGCCACTTCTTTAAATGAAAGTCGGAGCAGCTGCTCCCACACGCCGACACCGGAGTCGCGCTGAGGAGCGGTAGCCGTGCTCACGACTTCCCAGTCCTGAGCGGGCCTAAGTGCTTAAGACGTTCAGCTTGGCCAAAATGGCAGGATCTCGGCACAGAGGAAGAAAAACTTGAGGTACCCAAACACTTTCTTTTGGGAAAAAAAAAAAAAAGAAATGGGTTCCTGTAGACTGTGGGCACCTAGTCAACTATTTTCTTGGAGGAGAGGAGAAGTCATGGCTAGTTTAGCTCTGCGTCTTAGACTTGGAAATCGTTTCCAGTTGTGATCTTCTTTATGTACCTCTGTGGCTTTTGAGGACCTTGTCTTAAGTGAATTGAGAGCATGTTTTATTCTGGGATGTGACTGACGGACGTGCAAGGATGACTTCAGCTCTGGAGTGTCCAATTCTCTTTTGAAAATTACTTCAGTTTCAAAGTCATTCAGAAGCTTTTGAAATTTTTCTTCCTGCTGTCCCTGGCTTCTGCTTGTGTAAAATAGAGATAACAATACCTTCAGGACCCACCATATTTTAAAAAAGATTTGCGATCCTTTGAAGGACAGCATGCTGAGCGTTGGGCATTAACTCACTAATGGAAGAGTTTGGCAGCTGAGAAAGAAGTCAGGAAAAATTATGTCCACTGGTGAGTCTGGGAAGTCTTTTAAAGAGACGCCTTCTGCTGGCAATGGTAAGATGTGTAGATGAGAATGTTTATCATATTTTTTTGGCTTAAAGTGAGTAGCTTTCAGCATGCAGGAATGAGGTTGTTGAAGGTTTGTGGGCTGATTGAAGTCATTTATGATGGGACTATATAACTTGGGGAATATATTTGTCTGTGGTGTTTGAAAGGCTAGTGTTTGCAAACCAAATCCTTCAATAGACCTTTACAAGATAACCTTGGCTAAGCACAGCTAACCTTCCTCCTCCATCACTACGAAATGTTTCCTCCCTCCCTTCTCTGCAAGATGCCTTGTTCTGCCAAACTGTCTCTCTCTCCCAGACACGAAGTTCTGCTCTGGGTCGGTGATCTGCTGTGAGGACTCCTGCATTGACTTCAAGGCTCATGGAGGATCTTCTGCTCCTAGGACAGCAGGTACTTATGGTTTTATTCCATACCATAAAAGCCCCAAACTGTAAAAGTGCAGATGTGTGTATTGAGCCTATGCCTCCCTTCTGCCCCACTTCTGAAAAACGGGGCAAGGGAGCAGGGCCAGATGTTTCAGGGCTGCAGTTTCTGAGTGTGGAGAAGTTGCTGTGTTGTCTTCTCTTCTACCAGAGCAGGTCAAGTCCATCTCTGTTTCAGAGAGTTTTCTTGTAAGGAGTAGCTCCACAGGTTTGTACCCTGTGGACAGAGGAGTCCACGTAGTAACATCTGCGTTCTGCTCATTTGGGATTTCATAGGGTTTAACTCAGCATTTTGCTCCCGAACCTTTTTGATTTCTTCTGACGCATTGGCTCTGAGGCTGCTGTGTGATGGGACCACTTCAGAGATGTTAGCCAGTAGACTGAGAATGAGTGTTTTTTGAAATTTGTTTGCTTTTAACATTTCTTCATGGGTTTGAAAGTCCAACAACTCTTTGTGTCTTGTGGTAGACATGGCTTCTTACAACCCCATATCAGACTGGCAGTTGATGTCATCACATCACCAGGCTTTTACAGGCAGCAGAATTTTCTGATGAGAACATTGCTTAAAGACAGACAAAAGTATTTCTCTTTTTGCTGATTCTTATATAAAACTACAGCACACAGAACAACAACTTCTGGCATCCAAGTGTATTTTGAATTTTAGCAGTCTTGGATTTGTCCTGAGATGGTGCAGTCTGTAGGGACATGCAGTGCATTTATGAATTTTTGGAGGGAAAATACAGTGCTTTTCTACTCCCTGAGGGTTAATCTGCATGTTGAGATCTTTCCCATGGCTCTACGGTGAGGCCACGGCCCGGTCTTCCTTCAGCTATCCCTTCCTCTCCTTCTTCCAAGACTTACATTGGAATAGTTACTATCGGAAATTCAACCAGGTACAATAATGTGTGTGTATGTATCTTTATATATAAAATATATAAAAATCTGTGAATGTATGTATATATGTGTGTGCGTATAAATAAAATAGGCAGAAACAGCTGTTGGCCCTCTGACAATAATTAACACAGTCAAGTGTAAGCGAAAGTTTTATTCACAAGATTTACTTAACATACATTTTATTGTGGTTACGTACAAAATCGAGCATTTGGGAATGTTAAGTGTTCATTTTTTTGACCATTGCTGAGTGCACTGCAATCATATCACATTAATAATCTAAAATAAACCTGATCTTGCTTTCCTATATTGTAGCAAGTTAAAAGCAGTGGGAAGAATCTAAATCATATAAAAAGTGAGAGTGATTCCAGAAACTTTGACTGATAACTCGCACCACCTGCAATGTTTTAAATGCTTAGAAGGGAACTTGCATATGATGCCTGCCTGAAGGAATTTTCATTTTTAAGATAAAAATGGCACAACAGAGTAGAATAGAGCACAGTAATGTTTCCAAAACATTTACAGTAAGGAGATGCACAATCTCAAAATATTCTCAACAGTTGTGGTGACCAGTGTTCAGGATTCTCCTCTGCCTTTACAGCAGAAGAAACCTGAAAATCTGTATTTCTGTCAAAGCAAGCAATAATAAGGATATATCTGATCCTACTTTTGGGACCATGACTTTTATTGCTGAGAGAAATTTCTGGTTCTGACATTCCAAGGGGTGTTTTCTGTTACTTTCAAAACCTTTTCGGACCTTTCTTTCAGCTTTCATCCCTGGTTAAATGGCTCTTTAACCCTGCAAGACACTGCAGAAAAAGCCCATTAATTTTTCTGCCTGGGGGTCTGCCATGACCTGGCGTTCAGCGGCTTTTACCCAGGGGCTGGTGGAAGTCTGGATGTCAGTGGTCGTTATCTGATAGCCGTGTACAATACCCAGAGAGGTGCCCTGCGGATCAGGGGTCAGGGGTGGAGCTGCGGCTCAGTCAATGAAAGAATCTGGTTATTGTGGAGGCAGGTTAAAGCAGGGACCAACACAAGTTATGATAGCTGGGTTTTGGCTGGGTGTTGTGGTATTCTCCAGATCTTGGGAGGCAGAGAAGATCAGAGGGTTTGTCAGGAATATTTCATGTAATGTCAAACAGCTCTTGGCAGACTTGCTCCTTTGCTCTCAGAAAGGAAGGATGATATTTTTGAAAGCGTTTGCAGTCATGGTTTTGCTAGACTGGTTTTTACAGCCAGTAGAAATGGGAAAGCATTTGTCTTGTTGCATTTATCGAGGATGTCCCAAGTCCTCATTTTCCAGGCACGTGCTGGGTTGTCCAGCTATTCCAGCTTGTGTTTTCAGTGGTCCTGGAGATCAGCACTTCACTGAAGTTCTCCGTAATGTATTCACAAAAAGTGACAAAACACTCTGTAAGAGGCCTCAAGTAATGATTAGTTTAATCTTCAATTAGTTCCCGCTGAGACTTGATGAGGAATCATTTGAAAAGGTATGCATGATTTTAATATAATCTGCCTGTCCAGTTATCATGAAGCATAGTGTGCAGAGAGGAAAGATGTTGCAAGTGAAGAAAATCATGATGCTAGCATGGTGTATTTAAGACTTCTGCCTGTGATGTGTTTTTTGTCTGCTTGAGTGACTTCAGCCAGTGGGATGTTGCTGTGGGGCATTAAAGATGGTATACGTTCAAGCATGCAAGTTATCACTGTTGGGTTAAAGTTGCATACAATAGCAGAGAAGAGTATTTTCATTTATATAGCTGGTGAGGTGCTGACAAGAAGCAGTGGTACTTGTTCTGCCCTTGGTTGGGAAAGTTTGCAGATCAGGCTGTTGAGCTCTTTTAAAATCCACAGCACAACAGGAGCTAGAGCCAGCCCAAGTAGTTTTTACACTGCACTTTTACAGAAGAGGACTGATTTCCTAAATCCTTTGGAGTCGGCTGATTGCCTCTAGTAAACAGTTGCACAAGAGTGCCTCTCTTGGGAAACATACTGTTGCTTTCTGTTTGCACAGCAAATGAAAAACACTGGCTACTCTTATGAAAGAGGATGAGATACTGTGTTGTGAACTGTCTTGGTTTTTTGTAAATTGTTTATCTCATTTCTCTGCAGTCAGATGGTGGTTCCTTGTTGCTTTGTTTAGAAAGTCTCTAGTCCTACAGTCATTAAAGCTGTTTTATGTAACCAAAAACTCCTAACCTTCTGAACAACTGAAGTTTTGCTTAGAACATGGGAATCCAAAAGCATTCCTTCTGGCTATGTAGGAATCTGTCAATTGAATGTTTAGGGATGAAACAAAATAGTTCCCTAGTGCCATTCGCATCTGCCACAGACTCCCTTTGGACAGCTTCTCTGTACTTGTATCTTCACCCTGGATGTTTCCTGTGTCTGTGTGGGTTTAGACGTTTCAGGTCTGCGCTTCCCCCCTCAAACATCTGGGTTTGATTTCTCATTTGTGCTGGGCATACCCAGTCCCCTGGGCAGTTTGGCTGAACTGGGTAGGCTCTGCACTGCTGAAAATCTGTAGTTCTTCACTTTTGTTACTGTTCAGAACAACCTTTGCTCACCTACTGGAGGCAGGTTTGCTGCCAAAAAAAGTCGTTTGAGTGCTCATCTATCTGCCACAAGTGAACTGAGTCCAGTTAATCCATAATTTAAACTAATCCTGTTGATGGCACTCGCATGATCTACTCGGCAGAGAAATAGATGGTGGCAGGTACTCTGTCACTCCTTTAGGTAGCATTAGTTTCACTTGCCTCCAAATCTGCATCAAGGGAAGTTTGGACTGGACATTAGGAAAAGGCTTTTCACTGAAAGAGTGGTTGGTCACTAGAACAGCATCTCTAGGGAAGTGATTGCGGCACCAAGCCTGTCACAGTTTAAGAAAAACCTGGACAGTGCTCTTAGTAATATGGTTTAGTGTTAGGTAGTCCTGCGAGGAGCAGAGAGTTGAGCTTGATGATCCTTACGGGTCCCTTCAAACCTGAGATATTCTGTCAGTCTATGAATGCTTATGTTATGGTGGGTATTTATAGGTAAACAAATCATGCTGCTTTTACTTGCACAGACATACACAGGGCACGTCGTCTGGTTCACATCCCTGAATGCCAAATTGAACGAAAAGCCCTGGGAAGGAGTTTAAAATCACCAGTGGTACTGGACTGCTGGTGTTGGACAGGGAACAGTTTGCATCCAGAAGTGGTTTGAGGGTGTGCATTGGTTCGGGAGAATTTCTGAAAGGAGGCAGATGGACTTTCTCAGGCTGGCTGGAATGCTCCTGTGTGCAATGGCTAGAAAATGTTTCTTTGATCCATGGGCTGATGGCTTTGCTGGCAGAATTTCACAGAGGCCAAGAGAGGAAGCAAACTCCTTGGTTTAGTGATAGCCCGAGCCATAAAAGCTAATGCCCGGACTGGAGAAGCATGCTGGAAAATAAAGTGAATCCTGGTGACTGGACAGTGTTTGGAGTAGGGCTGTGTCTGATACACACAAGAGAGCCACAGAGAAGCAAAAAGATTTGGAAAAAGCCTGGAGTCAATGAGGAGCACAAAAACAATTGCAGCAGAGGCTGGCAGTGAAGGCAGTGGGAGGAGAGGTGGTGTCTCAGGGCACAGGCCAGCTGGAGGGACATGCTTGGATGTGAGAGGGGGAGATGACTCCTCCTGGCTGTCCCTGGGATGTCCCGGGAACAAGACTGTGCATGCTGTAAACGAAGAGGAGTCACGAGATCCCCCAAACTGGCAAACCACTTTATTTTAAACAGGACAATGTTACATGAGTATTGCAATAAACCTTTCTATGCTGAGATGCCTATTGTGAGACCTGAGAACTAACACTTAAGTTGCCAGTGCTGTTTCTGTCTTGGAGCTGCAGCTCAGTGTCCTGGTAGCTGAAGAATTTGTGCTGATTTTGCGCAAAGGCAGAAGTCATCCTTCTGGGGGTAAGAGTTAGAGAACAAAGACCACACAGGACTTCACAGACCGTATGGCTCCACGGTCTCTGTGGGATGACATGGAAGCACGTGCTTCCGCTGGAAACCCTGTGTGTTTTCACCGGGGCTGGCAGCTTTTCCACGTAGCTCTCTCCTGGGTTTCTAAACTCCCCTGAAGTGCTTTGAGCATGGCATTGGGAATAAAGTCAAGGCTAACCGTAACCTGCTGTGTGATACTTCTAGTTTGGTCTCTTGAAAGCCTTTCCTGTGCAGGGACACAGAGCTACTGTGGGACAGCTGACATCGCTGGCAGCCTGTCCCAGAAGTGGCAGCTACCTCTTGTACAGTCTCAACTTCCATTAGCAACCACTTAAGCTGATAAGCTGTTTGGCTATCACAGCGGTGCTGGCAAATTTGGTTTTACTTATCTTTTTGGCAGCTCTCAGATCAGGCAGTCTTTTACAAGTAACGTCTGAACTTTATAGGTTGCAACACTTCCCTCGAATTTCCATTTCTGAGGCTGCCTTGCAATAATACCCAAAACACCATTTACATTTTAGTATTTAAATCTTTTATGAACTGATATGAAAATCTCCTGTGCCCTAAATATTTTATCTGAATTTTTTTTTTTTAAAGATCTTGTAAATTTTCCTCTGCGGGGCTGGAGAGCCGAGTGAACTCTTGCAAGGGGTAGTCTGGGATCTCCGAGCAGCAGTGAGAGTCGGAGAGACTTCTGCCTTTCTCAACTTGGCCGACATGTTTGATTTTTATTGCTTTTTATTTTCAAAATAGGCGGCTGGTTTAACTGCAGAACAGCAGGGCTTAATCCCACCACCATCCCCCGCGGAGCTGAGCCGGTGTGGGGCATTCCCCGACTGCCTTGAGGTAATTTCTGGGCTCGCCGGGAGCATGGCTGCCCGCGCAAGGCAGGGGATGGCAGGGAACCGGAGCATCCCTGCCTCCATTGCGGGCCTTGGCAGGGAACTGGGGAGAGACAACGCAGGGATGCAGACAGCTGCTAGGTGGATGCAGCAAGCTGCCAAGCTAGTAGCAAGCTCCGAGCGGTGAGGCTGAGCTTCTGGCGGGGAATTGCCAGCGACTTGCACGGCAGTTTCTCTGAGGGTGCTGGAAAAGGGCCCAGACCACTCTCCTTTCTGGAAGAACAGCAAGCTAGAACCCATTTATTCAATGCATCTCTACTGCATGCTACCACAACGGTGCAAAAACTTGCTTGGCTGGGGTCCTGTGTTGGTGCCAACCTCCCTGGGCTTGGCTCGTTCTCATCTGTTTGAATGTGGGGCATGGCTTCTTACTAATGGATCAATGAACTGATAACCTCCTTCAAGTATTTATTTAACTATTGTTACCTCTTATGCTGCTGTTAGCAAGGGATGACACCAGCAGCATTAATTCTTGCTGGGGCAGAAATGATGCTGCATGCAGCAGCAGCACCACCACAGTAGAACCAGCTGCCCTCATCTGGGTTTTCGTGACATGAAGTTTTTCTCCCGCCCTGCCGAGTCGTGGGAACGTCGCTCAGCACAAGGCACAGGGCAGATTTCTGTGCAATGAGGATTATTTTTCTTCTTTTGCGATACATCTCAAATCCAAACTGGATTAAATCATGGTCTACATCTAAAGCAAACTGTTTAGAACAGGTTCTCAGAGGAATTTACTTCTGAAAAAGAAATATTTGCATAGCATTTTAGGAGTAGTTTTTAATGAACTAGACACTTTCCAGCACGTAGCTTCCTAAAAAGTGCTAAAACCCAAACATGGGCAAGAGGACCTATTGACTAACCTCCATAAGCAAGCAGGGCCAAAATAATTTCTTTCAAGTGGGATTTGGGAAACCATTCATTGGGAACTGAGCTATTTTCCTTGTAATCTGATTTGTTGCTTGCTTACCAGAAAAGGAGGATGTCTGATAACTACTTACTGCAGGGTTGTTCCATATGCTAAGGACCTGCAAATGATTTCTTAGGAGTAATTTCTTAAGTACGTTCTTAAGAGTAATTTCTTAAGAAATGTTCTCTTTGTTAGAAATTGAACTGGGAGTGTGACACAGGTAGAACTGATGTCTTTGCTCTCTATGTTACATAACTAATTTTTTAAGAATATTGCCTGTCTCTCCCAGTACTCCTAAAAATTTAGGAATGTCTGTGACTGAAAGTCCATCTAGCCTGGCATCCCGGATCTGTATATTTTAAGGGCCAGGAGTTTTGGGAGTGGTTATTTGTAACTTCTGGACATAAGGGATGTTTTTTTTTTCCTCCCAATATGCTAAACTAGAGACTGTAGCATGAGTGTTTGTGTTTCTGCTCAATGTAAAAAAATACAAATTAGTTAAAATAATTTCTCAGTGCTGTATTTTTAAATCTAATAGTAATTTTAAATCTAATTACTATCAACATACCAGTTTATACCTGGTTTCTCCAAGCAGTGAATTGCTTGAGTTCCCTGCAGTCCATGAGCTCCTTCTAAAGCCCCATGTAATTCCAGTTCTCCCTCTTGTCTGTGCTAATGCTTCCTGGCCAGACCACAAAAACTGCTGAAGCCCTGTTTCCCAGCTTGTCTGTATTCACCTCGTTGTCTCTCGCCGTCCTTCTTGCTCCAACTGAATGTCTGTGCAAAGCTGGCTTCCATGGTTACTACTAAAATAGGCAAAGCAGATATTTTTGGTCAGAATCTGCCAGTTCAGCAAGATCAAAATGCTTTTGGGAAATGTTCTGATTACAGTGAAACTCAAGCAGGATGTGGTCTGGCAAAATGAAATAAACTCTCCAGCTCCCTCCAGCTCACCTGCACCTTCTCAGACCACTCTTCTCTTGGGCTGCCCTGTGCCCTGCTCCACCATCAGGGAAATCTGCTATTACAGTCAGCTCCATCACAGGCTATTTGTGTGGAAATGTTTATTTTTTCTTGTTCTTTTTGTTGTTAAGTGTTGGCATACCAAAATCTTCTCTGCCCCGTGTCAGCCAGGATGCCTTCCCCTTGGCCAGCTTCTCCAGAGCACCTATTTCTGTTGTCTCTGCAGGCATTATTTATTTTAGATGTACATGAAAGCTATTCAACCATGCGATGGCCTTCACTCCGTAACGTACTGCTCTTCCTTGTCCCTCCCGGTCTATCCTGTTTGTTTCCCCTGCGGCATGTCCCAGTTAGGTTGCAGACCCTCTGACAAGAGGGACTGTCCTTTTTTATGTACCTTGAGATGCCTACTGTACTTCCTCAACTTGAATATATTTTTTTTCTCTTTTTGTCTTTCTAAGAGGACCTCCTGCAGTTCAGATAGCTTTTTGCTTCCTTTACAAATGGCTGCTGTATTGTTCAATCTCCCTCACGGGCATCAGCACAGCACGGGCTGTGGTTCGTGTGTGGTTTTACAGCACTGACCTGATGGCTGTCTGTCTTCACGACCCTTATGATTTTCTACAGCTTCTGAGCTTTTACAGACCTACACAACTCCAGCACCCACGGAGACTGGCAGACTGAAGGGTGCCTGGACCTTATCAGAGTTCCCAGGCCAGCTCTTCTCTACCTTAGGGTGAGTGAGCCCCTGGTTTGCAGCACTCTTCTGAGCACAACAGCTTTACTGCCATGGACCTCTTGTTTTGTTGGAGGAGAAAAGAAAGCAGCTTTTCCTCCGTGATCACCTGTCCCCACCTATCTCCTCTGGCCAAGCTTTTCAGAAGCAGTAGAAGTGCATTTCATCTCTCACGGCATTTATCCCTCTGCAAATTGCAGTGTGCAGCTGTCAGAGACGCTAAATCCATCACTTTTGGTATGATGGTAGAAAAGAGGCATTTTAGCACGTTGGACGGGGAAATGTGGGGCAGGAATCAGCCTCCCAACACCTGCAGCCAGCTTTTTTGAACTTAAAACATTATATCACCCTGCAGTGCAAACCCCAAAGGCTTTGTTTTTAAAGACACATAACTGCTCTGACACCCTTTTAAACAGAGTTGTCACGGTGTGCCTGTGCTGAAATAACCAGAGGATGAACACGTGCTCTGCAGCCAATATCCAGTCTCAAGATTTGTTATTGCCCACACCGGTTATTGCCCGGTTATTGCACCGGGTTATTGCCCGCCCTGATCGGACTGGAGGACTGCAAGGATCAGTGAGAAGCCTGTGCTCTGGCTGACCGTGCTTTCAACAGGTTGCCCTATATATGAAAGGGTGCAAGCAGCTTCGTTTTTTGGGTAATCAAGACATTACAGGGTAGTCTATTGAAGTACCCATGTGTTTTAGAGACTTGGACCTATGTCTTTGAGGGGTGATACATACTTCCGATGGACCTCCAGGAGGGATCTCTTCCTCCCCATGTCACTGCTCAGATTCTGTGCCTAAAAGGGCATTTGCTGCCAGTACTGCTAAAATTGGGAGCAGACCAATTGGTCTGAAGACTTACCTGAACGAAAAGTAATGTACTTGCATGTCTGAAATGCAAACAGGCAGCGACCCGCGTGTCAGCACCCCTACGGGCAGCTGCCCCTTTGGATTTCAGACACAGAAGTACATTTAGGAGATGTTGCAGAGATATCTCGCGTCCTAATGGAATAAATTCTGATTTGCCAAGAAGGTGCTGCCCGACTTCTCCTACCACAATCTCCATCAGCAAGATCAGACACGCTCTTCTGTAATCACAGTTTAATGGCTTATAGTTTGTGGGTTGAGCTCTGGTAATTGACTCACTGGAGCGGTTATCTCTGTGCAAATGGAAGGGAAAACACCTATCCCTAAAACTTGGCTAAAGGAAGTTTTATTTGGCATGCATTAGCACACACTTGGAAAGCGGAAGGCTGTATACGGAGTCAGTTAGCACAGATCACTTGAAGCATAGTCAACAGATACGTCAGGATTAATGGAGTTGGCTGAACTCTGTGATAGAAACATCTGTAGGCAAACTTCATTAGCTCTACATCTGCAAAATAGAAACCCTTCTACCCTGTTTAGGGTTTATTATCTTTAGAGATCACCATGAAAGGTAGAGCAGCTGTGAGAGCTATTATTCGAGATCATATATAATGATGGCAAAAAAAGGTAGAGTGTTTAGACAGATGATGTGAAGAACAGATTTGAGAGAGGATCATTAAATTCATGTTCCTCTGAGCATTTAGGAGCAGGTGTGCGTTGAAAGGAGGGGCATGAGTGAGATCCTGAAGCCCACTGAGGTCAGTGTTCATAAGAATGTCTTCTAGACTTGTCATTGCAGTGCCTGTCAGCAGAACTGGGGTGAGCAGGAGAGTGGAGAACAAATTTCTCCTGCGGAGGGAGGTCATCTACAAAGGTGTCCTCAGAAGTTCTATTATGTATTTCAGTGGTTTCCAACAGAAGTAACATCCTTGTTTTATCGATGAGGACAGTTACAGCTTCGCTTGCTTGTGGGGTACTCGGTGCCAGGCTGGTCCTCCGTCTGGAAGAGGCCGATGCTGGAGGACTCAGCGGAGACGTCGAAGCGGAGCGTGTGAGGGATGTCAGCGGCACATGTGTCAGTGCCTTGGCTCTGGCAGAATTCCAGCTTGTCATGCCCATAGTTACTCTGAGTCAGTGACCAGCCAGTCTTTGAGGCAGACAATGAATCTTGACTGGGATTTAGCTCGAGAGAGGTGAGAAGCAGCCAAGTTCTAATGGAGCATCTCCTAATGCCCCCATCCTGGGGAGGGACACCTCTCCTGCTGCTGTGGGGTTGTTTTCCTGTCCTGTCTCAGCTGCTTCTTCTGACTCAGGGGCCAGGACAGGGGTTACGGACTCCAGGGACGGTACAGATCTGCAGGACGTCAGCAGACAGGCACAGCCTGGAGAGGTGTGTGAGTTTTTTCTCTTCCTTGGCGCTATTGAGGACTGCGAAGATTATTTGAGGGTAAAAAAAGCTTTCCTTGCTTTCAACTCTGCATAGGAAGACAGTCACTTTATCAAACATTTGGCAACATTTGCTTCAGCGAGGCAGAGGAGGCACCTGGAGCCTCCATAATTAATATCAATTACTTTCTCAGAGGAGGGGATAAAACCTGAGTCCTGGAAACTTAGATTCTCTCCCGGTGCTGAGGGGAGGGGAATAAGGGAGGCATTATTAGAAAGCATTTCTTTTATTTAACAGATGTTAAACAGCGCTATACCACTATATCAATCTGTCAATAACACTAATAAGAAACAGCATATAGAGATGCGAATGGTGCAGGGAAACAAGCACCCCCCTTCTGCAGGGTCCTGGGTTTGGGGCCGGGCACGGCCCCAGCTGACGGTGCCGAGCACGAGGAGCAGCCACCCATGTGCCAGGCACATGCGGATGAAAAGGGGAAGGAGTAGCTGTGGACCATGACAGAAAGAACTTGTTGCAACTGGACAGGTTCTCTCCTACCCTGTCCTGGTTTTCGTGCTTGAAACCAGATTAAAAAAATCTTTAAAGCACAGACCGTATGTATCTTTGGGTTTTTTTTACAAAATATGTATGTCATGCTAATCAGCATTTTCAGATTCTAGGTGGATTGAAGTCTGGAGGGGAAAAACAAACCTCTAATGGATGATTAAAAGTTGAAAAGGAAGCTGGGCTTTGCAGTAGCGTACGTCGGTCCCAAGTCAGACCCAGTGCCCTAACAAGAGACTGGTGGTGTTTTCCTCTCAGACACGACATTGCTTCCTTAAACGTGTCCTGGGGATCCCCAGCCACTGGCTGTGACTGCAGCCAGCCCAGTTTGGGAGGGTTTTATTAACGTAGCTGCGTGGAGCCCAAGGTTAAGTGATGGGAATTTCAAAACAAAACAAAACAATAAATTAATAAAATGAATGTGTCACCAGCTGATCCTCTTCTGACCACCATCTGTCCCCTGATCATGTGATGTCTCCCAGCTGGCCACCCAAGAGACAAACAGTGCAAGATCATCATCACAACATATGCTGCTATTTACACATTTTTTAAAGGTAATAGTTGCTAGGCTGTCATATTAGTAGTTAAAAGTAGTTATTTGGAAGCTAGGGGATTTTTATTTTTTTTTCCCCCAAGGAAGCCAGTGACTCAGCAGGTATATTTCTGACAGAGCCATGTTCAGGGTTGGAAGTTTCTATGTAAAGTATATGTGATTTCCTACCCCCCCCTCCCCTCTCATTCTACGGTATGCTGTTCTGCCTTTTGTAATAAACAATAGAATAAATAAAATGGAAAGAAGCCAAAGATACTACAAATTTTACTGGTGTACCTTTAGGAACGTTATGTGTTCTCTTTGCCATCTCACAGCAAACCAAGCTGTGCATTTTTAAACTATTGTTAAGATCAAGGATGTGGTTATGAGAAGACTTACAATTTATAGGATACTTAAGCATTAAGGATTGAGGCACAGAACATTTCCTGGGGATTAACGACTGACTGGGTGAGCCTCAGGCCATTAACCCCTGCCTGCCATTAATCTTCAGGAAATGCCCTGCAGTGAGGTCGTTATTGCTGTTATATGCTGAAACAGAAAATAATGATGAAGAAGGTCCGTGGTTTATTTATTTATATTTTACATAACACGGCTATATTGGGGCTGTAGGAAATTAACATCTTTCTCTTTAGCTGGTCATACTGCTTGAATGAATGCAATTCATGCATCTCACCGATTTGTGAAAGATTATTGTCAGATTGCACGATCGTAAGCAGGGGTAGAATTTGGCCCACTGCTGGTGTTGCACAATATTTAATAGGATGAACAAGCAGTGCTTCTGTGGTATAACTGCTGGCAGAATTCAGCCCTATATAGAAACCAGCTCAAAATGCTTGTTTTACAGCAAGCAATTTATTCACAGTTCTAAGCATCTTGCAGCCTTTTTTTAACTCATTGAATAATCCTTTTAGGTTCCCCATAAAGCAGGTGAAATGCTTCTGCTGCAGTCCTAAGGCAGAACACAGGCTGCATAAATAGCATCTAAATTACTAGGAATACAAAATACACATACAGTAATACATACCTACAAAGGCAAATTCATACTGACAGGACTGCAGTGTGTGCTTACCAGCAGCAAAACATCTCGGGGAAAAAAAAGTGGCTTTACATTGAGATTTTCTATACATTTCCCAATATATTTGAACACTTAAATATTATTTTGTGCATGTTCTTAGACCCAGATACCGGCTCCTTTTTTTAATCAGCCTGCCTGCTTAAACATTTATTAGCTTAGAGATGTATAGTTTTCATAAAGCTGGCTGAAGCTTTTTGCAGAATATCTTTGCAAAAAGAAAAAAAAAGCTTTTTTTTTTTTGTATACATGGCCTCAGTCCTGCAACCTCCTAGAGAGTCTGTCAAGGCGCAACTTAAAAGCTCGTTCAGGCGACCATGACCCCCTGCTAGCAGATTGTCTGCCTAAAAGGTAAGGGAGAGCTAAAAAAGAAGTAGAAACTTAAAAGTAGCTTCTCAAAGGCTGCATAGATCTTTTTTTTTGTGTGTTAAACCTAAAGTGTTTAAAAGCTTTAATATTGATGGCCTGTCAACTTTGTCCTGATTCTTTGGCTTTCAGTTAAAAGGTTTTTGTTGTTGTAGCTTATGCAGTTGCTCTGTTGCTATGGAAACGTGACATCAAAATGACGTTTCTCTGTTTAAAAGCTTTTAACTAAATTCCTGCCTGTCAGATGTAGGCCCCATTTTGTGCACTCAAGCTTCAAGCTGTTGCAAAAAGGTTTCATATGTTCTGTTGTCATTCAAATTCTTTATCCACATATGCATGTCTTGCACTACAGAAAACCTAAACTAAAACCTCAATCTATATTAAGTGTCCTCTTTTAAAACCCTTTTAGGTCAGTCAGCAATGGCTGCAGCAGAAATTCCCAGTTACATTGTCTCTTCTCAGACTGAGAAACACAGGAGGGCCAGAAACTGGACTGATGCAGAAATGAGAGGTTTAATGCTGGTTTGGGAAGAATTTTTTGATGAGCTGAAACAAACTAAAAGGAATGCCAAAGTTTATGAGAAAATGGCTAACAAACTCTTTGAAATGACTGGAGAAATTCGCCACGGAGAGGAAATAAAGATAAAAATTACAAATATGACATTCCAGTACAGGTAAGCTTCAGTTAATTCTTTTTCTTGTAAGAGATTTTTAGCAGAGACAACGCACTGATTTTTGCCTTTCAGAAAGAAGTCTCCTAGAGGAAATCTGTCGATAAAAGATTAAAGATTGTTCATATCGCTTTTAAAATTCTCTCTTGCCAGTGCTGTTACGTCATTGTTAATTTTTTTCCCCCATTTCATGTCAAACTCCGGGAAACTTTGTTTCTTTATAATTAGCTGGTGTTGTTATAATGCAGAGGGATAGAAATGTATTTAGTGGGAAAAGAGATTTTTTTTTTTTTTCTCTTTGCTGAAGGGACTGATTATGTTAGCTTGGCAGCAGTTCGTTGCAGTGAAACTCCTGCAGTTTGAATGGCCAGTGAGAACCTGTATTGCAAGGCAAAGTTTTTTTTAAAAAAAACAACAACAACCCCACAGAATAATGTTTTGGGGGGCTGAAGCTCCTAGATTTCGGTTTTGTGAGTTGAAGGGTTACACTTCACGGTGCCAAGAATAATTGAATGTCTTATTACTGAGTGACACGCATTGCTATAATTATAAGCAGCAGCGGCGAAAGAACTATTCTATCTGCAGCGAGAGAATCAATGTGCACCGTCAATACTGCTCCAAAGGAGTCGGGCAGAGCGCGGAGGTGTCTACAGGGGGATGATAAAGAACAGGCAGTGTCAGTCAGGAGGGGAAGTGGGCTTTAGAAAATGTGCATTTGTTGTTTGCAGGGTAAAAAAAAAATAATTAGAACTTAACAGAAATATTTGCATATCTTTTTTTCTTTCTTCTTTTTTTTTTTTAAAAAAAATTCTTATCTCTGAGGCACAAACTGCCTCATACTGGAAATCCTGAGTGGTGATTTTAGCTATGTGCTTGTAATGCAAGAAAATCAAATATGTGACTCTTTTATTTAATCTCTCCTCAAAGCTCGTATTAATAATGAAAAAGGTTATTACAGCAGGCAACCATGTTAAAACTGCTCGCTTTTCTGTAAGGCAGCCTTACTGTGTTTAATGCACAGACAACTCATCAAATAGAAAACTAGGGAAAATCCTGTAAACCCCTTAACTTCAAATGTCCTCCTCCTACATTTGTATGATCCACAAGCACAATCTTTCACATCATTTCCCCTAATATTAAACTTGATATTTTGTAGCAAATGCTAACATCTCCAAATTGTTTTATTAACCCTGCTGTAATCCTTATAATTTTCTTCACCCAGGTTGTCAATGAGAAAGCTGGAAGCAGGATAAATTTTTGCCCAGCATCACCCAGCAATTCACACTGGGATGGCAGATTTAGGAGTCAGGAGATGTTGGCTATCAGGCCTTTGCTTAGTCTGCTAAATCTGCTGAGAAATACTTCTTGTGGCACTGATATTTTACAGGTGTCTAGCAACACTGCATCACATTTAAGTGCCATAATTGCCAAGTGGAATAGGTTATTTCTGTCAGCCTTTGTTCCACATTTTCCGTGTTGTCATCAATCAGATCATCTCATTTTTTTATAATTAATATTTTTACTTTAAAGTTGCATCGGGGGAAGGGAAGAAATAAAGTCACTCACATAGATGCGTTGCATGTGTGTTAAAAAGCACTTAAATTCTTTTCTTCTTACGTTTCTGTGAACTTGTAAAATTGCTTCTGATGAGTGTTGTCATGCTGCTTTTCTATTTTGCAATGCATTGCAGCTCCCTGCCTATTGATTAACATGCTAATTTAGGAGAGTTGGAAAACTGCCTTGGCTGTCACGGTGCTGTTTCATTTTTGTACTCTTGAATATGAAATGCATCTTTCTTAGTGTTTGTTCTTATCCAAAGCTGTATGCTTTGCTTTCAGGGAGAGGTGGTAGAGAGAACAGGGACCAACGAAAGCTATGACTTAAAATTTCTGGTTTTCTGGGTTCTTGTTAGTATGTGAGGGTAGGAAATGTTGTGATGAAACTGTAAATGATGTGAGTTGCCACTGACTGCTGGCTTTGCTGTGAGGCAGCAGAGTTTTCATCCACGTTTTGGTGCCTGCAGGATAGTTGAGGAAGATGCTTTACCTCACTGTATTTCTGGGCATCATCACTGCAGTGTGGCATAAACTGAAAAAGAAGATCCTGAGAGTGGTATAATGTTCTATTTTCAGATAATATTTTGTAAAGGTTACGTAGGGTTAATAAGCGTGATGTGGGAGAATGTAGGATAAGCAGCACAATTGAGTGGGGTGTTCTGCACCCCAGTGGTTATCTGTTCCCACCACTACTTTTTTTAGGCAACTGTTTACAGTGTCGCAAAGGTGCTGTGATCTCTAGTCTTACTTTAGCAGTCACAAATTAACTGGATTAGAATATTTAATCAGATCATATTGTTATTTAGCTATATGCTACAAGTTCATACAGGAAAAGATTTCTGTGCTATAATTGCTATAAATACATATATGCAGGTATACACTTTTTTTTTCCTAAATAAAGGAAAAAAAAGTACTCAAATATTTTTACTAGGCCTTTTAACCAAGTTCAGTGTTATAAGTGTTATCACTGGCATGTCTTATCATGGCACATCTATTGAAATGGATATTAATGATCTTAGAACATTAAGCAATCTAAAATAGGAAGCAGTGGACATGTTTATAGTGGTGCTTTCCAGTTTGAGGAACCCATAGCATTTTGAGATGCAGTTCTATAAATACTGTTTTGATCTAGTTAAAGATGTCAGACTCAATGACCTTTAAAGGTCCCTTCCAACCCAAAGCATTCTATGATTTTATGTTTATTGTTCATCGACCAGAGGGAGTCAGACACACACATACACAGGTAGGGGAGGAAGGTTTCCTAATTAGTAACTTTTGCAGTTGCCACAGCTGATGCAACTATGTCCATGCTCATGGTGGCACAGAGCTCAGTAGGGGCTCACAGCCCAAATATTCACCCTGGTTCTAGATATGTTTGGATGCTACATGGAATTTTGTGCTGCCAGAAAAAGTTAGTTCACGTGTAGATCTGTGCACGAGAGCATCTGTCACAAAAGCAATTTTAGGGGTGATCATATCCCCTTCTTCCACATCTGAGGTAAAAACATTATTCAGATCTTAAAATGCCATCATATAAATCTATTTTATGCCATTATTTCCTCCGTGAATTCTTGTGTTTATTTCGGACTGCCCTATATTTCAACAAGGTGACAAGAGAATGAGAAGATGCTTGGGAAACACAGTTAGGCTGAGAGGTGGAAGGCTTGCTTTATTAAGAGAGATGGAAAAGTTTGTGACTCACTTGAAAAGAGGGCAAAGAAATGTAAGGGGGTTCTAGAGGTGCATAAAAATATACAGTACTCTTTTTCAGAATACAAAGCCGTTATTTCTCTTGCCATAATACAAGAAGTGATTTATTGGAATAGCAAGGCAAGAAATGCAAAACTAGTTAAAGTCATATAAATTTGTATCACACTGCATAATAAGCATGTGGAACTCATTACCACTGAAAATCATTGACACCAAGAGAGTGGCAGGTTGTTTCATTAGTGAAAGTAAAAATACTTTTACTGAAGATTAGATTTATTAAATAAAAATACAGATGTTTGTCTTCAAACTAGATAGAGTTATAAAAGACAACAGGTTTCAGGGTGTTACTAGCTGTTGATGGAAAAGTAAGCAAAATGTCTTTATGGGCAAATATGCCCCCACAACCTGTCCATCAAAATAATTCTTGAAGTATTTAACACTGACCTTTGACAGGAGCAAGGCAGCAGGATGATAGCTGGTCTGGGAGCAGTTCCTATATTCCTCTGCATAACCGTAGTCCCGGTGCATTTGGAGGAAACTGTTCGGGGAGGAAAATACACGATAACCTGAAGTAATTCTTATTGGAGTCTCAGTATATTAAAGGACTGTTTCATCCACCGTGGAAATTGGCTGGGTGGAAAATACTGCAGAGCACCATAGGTGGAAGGAACATTTTTTTTTACAGGTGCATTTGAGTAAAATTCTGCTTTTAGGAATTGCTGTAGAACCTGAAATATCCGCCGTGGATAGATCAGCCACCAGGTTTTTAATGTTCAATTTTAAAGACACCTGTGCGGTGAGCTGCATGAACCTCCCTATTTATCTGTCTATCCAGAGTCAGGCCTGCTGGAATTCAAAGTTAAGCTTTCTGATGTGCTGGTCATCAAAAGTTCTGCTGAGATTAGCATGCCAGCTCTCGCAGTTTTAACATCACTTAGAGTATGTGTTGAATTCTTTCTATTATGTAGGCTACTTGGGGCATGCAGCACATATGAACCTGTAATTAGTCCTTCTAAAAGAAAGCACTGTCCTGTCACCACTAATATGCTGATCTTAACATGTAACAGGGCACTGTATATGTTGCTATAATATTTCCACTGGCATAATTCACACTGGCTTATAAAGAGGAAGCAGGGTTTCTAAAGCTTGCACCAGTGATCTACAGTTTTGACTGATTCCTTCTGATGTTTAAAAATAAGAACTCTGTGAATGCAAATTTGTTATTTTCAAAAACATTGCCCTTCCCAAAGCCTAGAAAACAGGATGCAGCTGTTGCTTTTTGATGTGAATCACAGTCAATTAATGCTAATGATTGGTAAATTTGAATCAGTCTCATGATTTGAATAAAAGATTAGTCTAATTTTTTATTTTCATGTGTACATGATAGCAATTAAACGTTGTTGCTTGTGTAATCCGTTGCTATAGTCTATAACATTAAGCAACTGCAATATTTGACCTCTGCTACAGCAAATGATAAAACATAACTCTGGCCAAATTACTGCAGAAAGTTGAATTTGAATATTTTACCATCTTTCTCTTTAATTTCAATAATTTATAACAGATACACAACTTAGTACTGTACTTTCATATATCTTTCTTTTCCTCACCATTGATTGGTTCATGAACAGTTGCTATTTATTATTTATTTTGAAAGCTTTTCTCAGAAACCCCAGGAGATAAATCTTGTATCCATTCCTTAAGGCAAGTAGTAATATCAAATGCTGTGATAATAATAAAAAAGCAATAGTGTTTTGAGCAAAGCCTAAAAAAAGGAAGGCAAGTTATAGATTGCTTGCTTCTTACTGACTGAATAATGATGATTAAAAAAACCTCTTTAGAACATGATATTGTAACAATTTTATTTTAGAAGGTAGATTAATAGGCACAGAGAATAAAGTTTGAAGAAAGGTCAATGAAAGCACAAATTACTCAAATGTTGTCTCAGTTCATTCAGTGGAGCGTTTTGGCAGTAAGGTGAGCACCCACCTTTTAGATTAACTGGGCTGACAGTGTTTTTTGTAGTTCAGATATTTGCCCACTGGAAACTCAATTTGATCCCTGATGTTTTGGAGGGAGTTTTCAGCTGCCTCTGCTCTCAGATGGATTTTAATAGAGCCTCATGAATCAGCAACAGGTCTAGATAAACTCAGTGTGAATTTATTTTGCAAGCTCTGGTGACTTTCCCACCTACTCCTGGTTCTTACTTAATTTTTCTGCCTGGTTTACTCACTCAGGCAGTGATTTGCCCATTTTCAAAGTGCTGAATGTTTGTCTCATCTTCTCTCATTTCTGAACTACCGCATTCCAGCCTTATTATTGTTCTTTTTCTCTTTAAGGTCTTCATTCTTCACTAAAACACAGAAACGTACCAAAACACAGAGAAACAAAACAACAACAAAACCTCAACTTCACATTTTGGACACAGCTAAGACCTGCTGTGATGAGTTACAGTAGTACTGACTTTCAGCAATAAATTAATCTTTGCTTTAGACTTCAGTTCTGCCAGGGTTACACTTACCTCGATACAGGCAAAAACCCTCAGCTGTGTCACTGGGTTTTCTGGACTTCTAGCAGTTGTTCAAAAAATATTTTAAAATTGGTGCATCCTAAACTTTGAAATCAATTTTATGAAGTTAGCTATTTGGTTTGGTTTCACCAGAAAGCTAAACCATCACCACTATTCCAGTGAATGTTCTCCCTGTTTACCTCCACCTGCAGCATTCCTACTTCTTTTCCAAAGGACTGACACTCCCTTTCCCCTTATCTTCTCATCTCTTCATCTATTTCACCCTTTTATCTTTATGTATGAGCCAGACTCCATACAGGTAGATGGTTGCTGCTGGTGCTGCTTTTAAGCTAACAAAGCTTTCTTGCTTACCTCTTGGTAGTGATTTTTTTTTTTTTCAGCCCAGAGCTATGGTAAGTAGTCAGAAGTGGAAAAATTAGTATCCATTCAATGCATTCAGAGTCAGAGAAATACCAGGTTTTATACCACCTGCTGTGTGGGCAGATAGTGAACAACAGTTCTTCCTTCAAAATCATGAGAGTTTTGAAAAAAAAAATGGGGCTTGAGTACACAGCTGAGCTCAAATATAAAAGCCAAGGCACTGACTTACTCAGGTAAATACCTCCTTCTGAAAACTTTCATAGAATTGTGGAATGGCCTGGGCTGGAAGGGACCTTTAAAGGTTATCCAGTCCAACTCCCCTGCAGTGAGCAGGGACATCTTTAACCAGATCAGGTTGCTCAGAGCCCTGTCCAACCTGACCTTGAATGCCTCCAGGGATGGAGCCTCCAGCACCTCTCTGGGCAACCTGTTACAGCATTTCACTACCCTCATCATAGAATCATAGAATGGCCTAAGCTGGAAGGGACCTTCGAGATCATTTTAATCCAGCCTCCCTGTCGCCAGGGACGCCACCTCTCGACTAGATCTGGCAACGCATGGGGACTGAATGGGAATCGAACCCACGACCTTAGCGTTGTTAGCGCCACGCTCAACTGACTGAGCTAATGATTTCTTCCTTATCTAGTCTAAATCTACCTTCATTAATTTAAAACTATTACCTGTTGTTGTATCACAACCGACTCCGCTAAAATTCTGTGATCCTCTTTTCATCCACCAGTACCTCCAAGTGCTTCTCCACAGAGCTGCTCTGAATCGCCCCAACCTGCATTGATATGGGGAGTTGCTCTGAAAATCACCATCAGGGGTGGCTAATTCAGTGAAAGCAGATGCAAATAATAAGGCTGAGGATACTTGTTACCTTCTTCATCTCAGTCTTCACTGCCCAGGTCTCATGGTGGTGTGTCTGGAGCAGGGTTAGAGGAACTATCAGTAGTAGAAAAGGACTGAGTCAGGAATCACCTCTGGAAGTTTGTGAAGGTTGAGGGAGGTCCCTGGGGACTGAAGGAAGGCCACTTTTGAACCCATCTTCAGAGGAGGCAAGAACAGGAATTAAAATTGGATCAGCTTCCCTTCAACTCCTGGGAAGCTCACAGAGCAAGCCGTCTTGGAAGCAATTTCCAGTTGCATAAAGGAGAAGGTGGTGACTGGATCAGAATGCATTTACTAGGAGTGAATCATATCTGACTAATCTACTTGCTTTCTGTGATTGACTAGATCTGTGATTGAGGGTAGGGCAATGCGTGTTGCCTAGCTTGACAGTAGAAACCCTTTTCACGTGATCTTTAATAACATCCCTCTATCCATGTTGGGATGTTATGCTCCTAATGGATGGACTACCAGCTGGCCGAAAAAATGGCTGGCCCGCTGGGCTCAGAGAGTAATGGTTAATGACTTGCACTCAGAAGCTCTTTCCAAGTGGAGGACTGCAGGGCTTTATACTGGAACATGCCCCATTTAATATCACCAGTCCCAAGGAGGAGATGGTGGAGTGCATGCTCACTATTTTGCAGATGACACCACGCGAGGGCTGCAGTCTGCACGTGTGACGGCAGGGCTGCTGCCGTTCATGGCAACCTAGGCTTGAAGAATGAGCTGGCAGGGACCTCATGAAAATCAGCAAGGACAAATGCAAAGTCTGACCTCTGGGATGGCCAGACCCCCTGCACTGCTACAGACTGGGCATGGACTGGCTGGGCAGTAGCTCTGCTGGTGGGGGCTTCGGGGTCCTGGCTCAGGCTGTGCTAAACACAAGCCTGCCCCTGAGCAGAGTCAGCAGAATACCAGCTCTGAGCTTTTCCCGTCCTTTTTGACACAACATTTTGCAGTCCTTGAGGCTCAAATTATGTCCCGCGAAGTCTTTATGCAGGCTGCTGGACTTTGCACTGGTGCACGGCTGAGCTGTGCTCCACGTGGCTTTTTGCTCTCTCGCCTGTGGGGATGACTGACCATGGTGAAGTGTTGCAATAAGCAGCTGAGGATGGAAATGTTTTAAACCCCTTTGCTTGAATATATTTTGGGTTTTGACACAGACGAACAAATGTGGAATGTGGACTTGGCTAGTAGCTTAGAGTGGTTTAATTGATATGTTTTTTCATGCAAATGGCCTAAACAATTGAACTAAAACCAATCAGTATCAAGCTATGGTTGCTGTCAGCCCTGCATTTAGCTGTTTTGTATCTGTGCTGGATGGATATGCATGTATTTGTAGGTTGTGCTAGATATTCTCTGCCTATGAAATCACAGCAGTAGCTTGTGAAACATGTATGAAATCAAAATTTTAAATGCATGGAGGGCATAAAAATATGGATGGCTGTGGAGGCTTTGCTCTGCAGGACTATGATGTGCATTTCTAAATAGCTAGAAAAGCTCGTCAGACCTTGCAATGACGAGAAAAGAAAGAAGAATCCTTAAATGGCTTTAAAATCTAAGCAAATATTTCTGCTTTCTTTCCTCAGTGGTGGATTTCCCCTTACCCTAGGCTGAGAGTTGTTTAAAAGTAAGAACTTCAAGTTCTCACTTTTAAGTTTGCCACAATTTTTATCACGTTTACATGTTTTTTAATTCTATCCTTTGCAGGACCAGTGTGGGCACCATGGATTCTGAGGAGGAAAAACCTGAAAGGTTTCAAGAGAAGGGGGTGGGCCAGGTGTCCAGGAGTAGCTTTTATCCTTTTTTTCTGCAAATGAAAACCTCTTGCTAGCTGTGAGAATCAGATTTGGTTCAGCTTTTTGTTAATTTGAATGAAATCTGGTTTATGAAAATGAAGCATTTGTCATTGGAGTTGCCTTTCCTGTTGTGTTGCCTTTCCTGTTGTGTTGCCTTTCCTGTTGTGTTCCCTTGCTACATTTTGATTCAGAATGACAAGACCCAAACTGGAAAAAGTGACTGAAAAGAAAATTTTGGACTCTAACTTGGCGTTGTAGTTTCTTTGAGATTTATAATTCATCTATATGCCTCGGTTTTATATTTCTCAGTAAAAGTAAATAATATAATAAGGAGTACCACGTGGGATAGCAGTGAACTTTGTGTTAGGACTCAATAATAGATCTCATAATAAGATGCATGTGCAAAACAAGATCATGGTTGATAGTCCTTTCACCGTAATGTTTTTGTGCTTGCTGTTTATAATGCAATATTAACCATTTTTGTTGGTTTTTAGGGGTAAATTAATGACATTTTTTACTTCCTACACTACATCTACTTCCTACATCTACATCTCGTGGTTGCTATTAGAATGCTTACCTAGAAAATTCAGACCTTTTATACAATATTAGGAAAATGATATGATTTATAGCCACTCGTATCCATCATGGAAAAGCAATATTCATTCTTTGAAGCATGGAAAGATGGGGCTGCCTGTAGCTTGGTAGAGGGTGTGTTGCCTACTCTAGCTGCTGGAGACTGCTGTCAGATTAGTTAGTCTGGTAAGGGCCAGAAAAATTATTCTACAACCACCATAGTTCTGTTTCCATTAGAAGTTGTAATGATGTTCTTTGTTTGCGTTGAATTTCATTTGGGGTTTACATACAACTTTTAATCGCAGGTCAAAACTAGGAAAAGAAACTGAAAGGCTTCATTGGAGATTAAAAGAAAAAGAGTGGCTGATTTTATTCTCATTAAAAACATCCAGTTCAACTCCTAAATGTGACCAGAACAAATGTTTCGAGATAGGAGATCTCTATGAAAATCACTTTTATAGGAAAACGAGCTTAAATGTTGTATGCTTTTTCTTACAGGAAATTAAAATGCATGACTGACAGTGAAACTGTTGCACCTGACTGGCCTTACTACAAAACCATTGATAGGATCTTATCCAAAGTGACAGACCACAGCGATGTGAAAATGCATGAAAATCAGCAGCCAGGTCCTTCTACATCACAGACGGAGGCCTCGCAGTCTCCATCAGCTAAGTCTACACCTCTGTATTTGCCATATAACCAGTTTACATATGAAGGAAGGGAAGAATGCTTTGAAGATGAACATTCCGAGAGCTCGTCAAGCTTACTTTCTTACAAGCTGAGGTAGCATCTTCTTTTCCCCTTTTCTTGTATTTCACAGGATGAAACAGATCTACGCTGCAAAGGGGCACCCTAGCACATTTTTCTCTAACAGCTGTTGTACCTTTTCTTTAAATCATGAATGAGATCTGTTTCCCAGTCTCAGCCGCTTTGCTGAATTAGGGCATTCTCTGCAATCCTTCATCAGAGAATGGAGGGGAGTAGGAGGACTGGGCAGAAAAGTTGTGTAATATTGCCAAAACTCAGCATGCATGTCACTGTTCACATGAGGTAAAGTGTTTATAATAGGAGTATAGTCACATTCAATAGAGTCCTGCAGTACAGTCAGAGACATATAACATACTGCTTAGATGATTTTTGGTGTGCTCTCGTTTTGCTTTTGGGATGAGTATGAAATTTCTCTGGCTTCAGCTATCATCCAAATGGTGAAAAGACACAAACAAAGTATTTCTGTGGACACTGAAATGCTACTCATGCAGTTTGGAAGTACATTGCAATGTTTTAAATATAATTGAGAATGTCACTTTTCCAAAGTAAATGCTAGTGTGAGAATGGAAACATGTGTTTCCTTTTTCTGATAAGATTGGAGCTCTCTGGAAAGCAGCATTTTAACAAAAAACAGGGCTGTGCACTTGATACAAATTTTAGACTTTACTGGTCTCATTTTTCACCCAGACTGGTGTGAAATAGGAGTTGATTACAGTTTTCTGGCAGGAAAAGAAGTTGATCCTAGTGATCCTTATCATGAGTCTGTGAGGCTTTAATTGTAAGAGTATAATTATCTGTCAGTCATGCAACTGAGAAGATGTTGAGTTGGGTGAAGAACCAACCTAACAAGTTTTCGTTATTGTTTCCAAGCCTACTCTTGGATGAATAGAACTAGGGTAAATTCATTCAATCATTCAAGCAAATAGCCCTTGAATAGGTGATTCTTTTAAATAACTGGGTGGTTGGTTTTTTTTTTTTTTTTGGCAGCTGGATATATATTAGGGTGTATAATTCTTGAACTGTAGCAACCTTTTTGTTCACAAGTGCCAATCTTTCTCATCCTAGTTCATCGTAAGTAGTTGATATCTCTGACACACAATCTCTCTTGATTTTAGGATCTGCAGACTCCAAGATCATGTTTCTGATGGAATAACTTTTGTTTTTCCCAATTCACAATTTGATTTCCAATAATATTATTTAATATTTAATTAGAAGGTCACTTTTCCACAAACATGAGCTATAGTTTATTCACTAGACCACTTGATAACATCAGACTTTTTCAAAATGCCAGATGTTAGCTCTCTCCATTTTTAGGGAGAACTCCAGGACAACACAGGTTTTGTGCCCTTGGTGACTGGTAGGGGAAGACAGAGTTCACCAAACCAGGATTCATTACAAAGTTTAGACAAGCCATCACAGAAGCCAGGCTGATCAACCACAAATGCTAAGCTTATGGATTGCACGTGGACTTCCACTTTCATATAGGTGCTTTCATTTACTGCTAAGTGGACTTAAGCCACTCCAACCGAATTATTTCCGTAGTGATAACATCTGGAAAACTTACGCTATAATGCATTTTAGCCAGCTTCAGGCTCAGTGGTTTATTTACTTTGTCCCAAGTAATTACCTAACCTGTTCCAAGGTAATTACCTAACCTGAACTGCAGATCATTTAAATCTACCCTTTAATGGCACAGGCTGGCTTTCAACTGGCTGCAAGTCTGTATGGCAGGTAATGACAGTTTGTCCCTGCAGAAGGTCAGGCTGTAATTCTTCTGCTGCCTGCTGAGGATGGGTTTGGGAGCTGGAAGGAAGGGTAGATCAGCTGTCAGTTTGGTAGGGCCTCCATCGCACGTTGCTCCCTAACTTACTGGTTTGCCCTTGGTTGGCGGCCAGCTGTCCACCAACAGCCTCTCTGTCGTTCCCTCTTCTCAGCTAGATGAAAAATATAACAAAAGGCCCATGGTGTGAGATAAGGACCTGCAGCTACCGTCCTGGGCAAAACAGACTCGATTTTGGGGAAATTAGTTAAATTTATTAAGAAACAAATCAGAGAAGAGTAATGAGAAATAAAAACAGATCTTAAAAATAACACCTTCTCCCCACCCCTCCCTTCTTCCCAGGCTTAACTTCAATACTAGTTTATCCACCTCCTCCCCCTGAGCAGTGCAGGGGGACAGGGAATGGGGGTTGCAGTCAGTTCATCTGATGTTTTTGCCACTGCTCCTTCTTCCTCTGGGGGAGGACTCCTCCGTCTTCCCCTGGGCCACTGTAGGGTCCCTCTCATGGGAGACGATCTTCACACACTTTCTCCAATGTGAGTGCTCTCATGAGGGACAGTTCTCGACAAACTGCCCCAATGTGAGTCTCTCTCCATGGGGTGCAGTCCTTCAGAAGAAACTGCTCCAGTGTGAGTCGCGCACGGCATCACAAGAGTTCTCCCAGCCAGCCTGCTGCAGGGTGGGCTTCTCTCTCTCCAGGGGCTACAGGTTCTGGCAGCAATCTACTCACAGGGTCACAGCCCCCTTCAGGCATCCACCCACACTGGTGTTGGGTCCTCCATGGGCCACAGTTGGACACCTACACCCTGTCACCTCCATGGTCTGCAGGGGGACAGCCTGCTTCACTATGGTTTCCACCACGATCCTTCTCCAGTGCCTGGAGAACATCCTCCCTCCCTCTTCACTGACCTTGGTGTCTTCACATACTCTCACTCTTCTGTCTCTCTGCCAGTTGTTGTGTGGCACAGTTCTTTTTTCCCCATTTCTTAAATATGTTTTCACAGAGGCGTTCCTCTCCTATCATTTTACTGATAGGCTCAGCCTTGGCCAGCAGCAGGTCCATCTTTGGAGCCAATTGGCATTGGCTCTCTCAGACCTAGCGGAAGCTTCTAGCAGCTTCTTGCAGAAGCCACCTCTACAGTCCCCCCGCCACTGAAATCTGGTGAGGCAAGCCCAACATACATATGCAGCCATGCTCTTACAGCCTGTGCTATAAAAGAATTCTGTGCGATTTAATCTTGTGCGTATCATTTAAAAGCAAGATATGTACATATTTACGAGGTAAAATGGAGTTCTACTATGTTTAAAAAAAAAGGAAAAGTTGAGCAGTAGATACCACATGAAAGATTAGTATAACATTTCAGGTGAGCATCATGATCAGATTAAAAAATAGAAGGCACTTGTGATATTAAAGGGACATGTATCTGGAAGGAAGAAAAGTGCTATTCCAATAGTCACAGGAAGTTTTGAAAAGCTTGTACAGCTTTGAGCTGTTTAGATGAAGGAAAGAAGAGTAGGGAACCCTTTCCTGTCCAGAAGGAAATACAACATTGCTAATGATACCAGGTGAGTCAAAATCACTTAGAGCTGCCATGGTATGAAAAGAAAACAATTCTTTTAGAGTTACTAATGGAAAATTATGAACTGAGAAGTAGTTTTCAGCTTAAGCAATTAGTGTGTCATCCTGTATTTGAAAAATGCTTTGAAATAGCCAACAAGAAGAAAAGAATTAACCTATAAAATTTGGGCCCATCTTGGCTTTTTTTGTAAACTCTCTTGCCTCTAAAGAGTACACAGTTGAGCTAACAAATGCAAAAAGGGAATTGAAGACAATACTGGGATTTGAAACTCAGAGAATGTTTCAGGTCCTTGTTTTGCCTCTCAGTTTTTGTACTTCATGCAAAACATGCAAACCAATTATTTTGAAACCTATTAAAAATATACACACATCTATGTGTAAAATACAGATGTGTTTTACAGCTTTATACTTTACAACTGTATATTCCTTCTTTTTCTGTGAAGCAGACTATACACAAAGCAGTCAAATGTGCCAAACAATCTTATGCTAAGGGATTTTCTTCTTTGGTAAGAAAAATCATAATGTTATGGCAACAATGGATAACGAAAAAACCCCAAACAGTACTTTTAAAAGTCAGCTTTTAAACTTCTGAACACTTTACTGTTGCTCTGTTAAACTGTAAAACACAACTTTTTAGTGCCAGCTTTGTCTTTTTCACAGTATCCTTGAACATAGCAGGAGGCTACTTGGCTATATAAATTACAACTTAAAAAAAAAAAATACTGAATTTAAAGTTTAGCTTTCATGATAGAGAAAAATGTCAAGATTTATACTTTAATCAACACATGCATACCCTCAAGCTAAAACCAGTTTAAACTGGGTTTCTTTGCTTTTTATTTGAAACTCTTTGAGTTAGGGCCCTTATACAACCCCCCCCCCCAAATTTTACTAGTTAGTGATAATATAATTAACATGGAATAAAATTAATTTCTAGTTTTGTTGCATTTTGCAAATGAGGAAAATATTTGGAATCTCTATTTCCCTTTAATGAGGTGCCTGCTATTTGTTTAGTGTTGTTCTAACACTGATTTTGGGCTTCAACAAAGCCTGTATTTTAGTGCAACGTCCATAAAACATCTGACAGTAATAGAATTATTCCATTGTAGTCAGATAATATAATGCAGTGTGGTGCAGTCTTGTACTGCAGCTTAAACTTTTAAAGTCCAAATTCCTGACCTCACTATAAATGACTTTTTATCTAACTGAAAACAGTGTTTGTTCACTCTGTGGGCTAATTTATAGTCTTTATTTTCATTGTTAGAGTAATAACAGAACATAGTTATACTGACTGTGAATGTGGTTCAGAATTCATCCGTTCTACCATTTCTGTCATACTCAAAATGGGGATGAAAGAATTGCATAGATTAATAGACCACAATAAAGCTACCATGTCATCTTGGCTGACTTCTTGTTAGATATCATCCATGTATTTGAATTCAGTTATTCTGGTGCGGAGCCTAGAAGTGCTACAGGGTTCTGTGACATGCTTTCCTTCAGCAGGGCACTGCTGCACTCGGGAGCCCCATGTCTCTGCTATCTTCCACTTCTTTGTTTCTATGACCCATTTGACTCTTGGAAATTTTTTCTAGATACACAGTCTAGATCTGATACATTTAGAAGATGGAGAAGTAACTCTTCCCTACAGGGATCTCTTCCAGTGTCTTGTTTCTAATGAGAATACAGTGAATTAAACTTTCAGATGTTACTTCTATTTATCTTTCTTTTCGCTACAGTGGAGACATTTTTGGTATTTTTCACTTTTTGCCTCAAGGTAGTTGTGTACCATGATTATAACATCTTTTGTATTATTTATTTTTTTACATGTAGATTAAATAATTTGGTACAGAAGGTTTACACAGAGGAAGAGAAAAACTGGTAACATGAATTGACCAAGACATGAATTGTTTAACAGAAGTACATTAAAACTTGGTGAGGATGCTAATTCAGGAAATAAAGTTTTGGCAAAACTTTTAGACTTTCTAAAATGATGCCGTGGCTATTTAAAATGAGCAGCATCTACAAGAAGTTTGAGCTTTGGGCTATGTGCATTATGTAGTGAACCTTAACTCATTACGCAGTCCTGTTATCGTAGCGAGATGCTCTGCCCAGGGTCCAAGTCATTTTTGTGGTTCTTTTCTACCTTTTACTTCAAGGGTGACCCTCATTAATTCCTGAATGCAACCTAGTTTACTAGAAGAACCAGGTTGCCTGATCCTCAGTCCTCAAACTTTGAAGATCTTTGTGCCATCTCTAATATTAATATTGATAGAACAGTTTGGGTTGGAAGGGGTCTTAAAGATTATCTAGTTCCAAGCCCCTGGCCATGGGCAGGGACACCTTCTACTAGACCAGTTTGCTTCAAGCCCCATCCAGCCTGGCCTTGAATATTTCCAGGGAGGGGGCTTCCACAACTTCTCTGAGCAACCTGCTCCAGTGTATGACCACCCTCACAGTGAAGAACTTCTTCCTTACATCTAATCTAAATCTACCCACTTTTAGTTTAAAGACAGTACCCCTTGTCCTATAACTTACATGCTTTTATAAGTGCCTCTTCATCTTTCCTGTAGGTCTCTTTGCATACTGGAAGGCTGCTATAAGGTCTCCAAGGAACCTTCTCCAGGTTATTCCGCCCGTCTTCATAGGAGAGGTGCTCCAGCCCTCTGGTCATCCTCATGGCTTATGGAGGTCTACTCAGATTTGTATATAACTAAAAAAGTACAAACAAGCCAGAAACTACTGTTAGCTATTGAAAGCCATAAATTCTAGAAACAGGTAGTAGTGGAGACCCATTTGCCATGAATTAGTCAGAAAGGAAGAATTGGGTTTTTTATGGTTTTGTGGAGGTGACACATTTTGGTAGACAGATTACTCTTTGTATTCAACTCCTGCTTAATTAATTATTCCCACATATCTCCGAAATCAGCCTCATTAGGTGAGTGTATGCAATCAATCAGAGATCTTTTAATCAATCAGTGAATTAAATTGATCATAGATAGGCAGACAGCAAATGCATTTGACACTTCCCTAAGTAGATCTGGAGATTTCGCTTTGTGCCCCCTGCTCTGCAATACACACTGTCATTTCTTCTCTTACCCTTGGTTTGCTTCCTTTGAATCCTGCCTATCTGTTTTAGAGCACAGTGTTAGAAATAGCTTTTGCAAGGTTTTGCTCAGAATGTGGCCCAGTGCTCAAGATCTTCCGCACTCTGTTGTGAAGTCAAGGGAATGCCAGTGCCAGTTCTCTTGGAGGCTTCCTGCCATAGATATCGGAAGTCCAAGAGTATCAGCAGATTGTATTTGATTTCTAGGATTTCCTAGACCCCTCTTTCCTCCAGATTTCAAAATCTACCTTCAGAGACTAGGCTTGGCAGAGAGTGGAAATGCTATTTTGGCAGAGGCTGTCAGGATTTGTTGCATCCCTACTGTCACAGAAGTGTTGCCTGTACAGGAATGCAACACGGAGAATCAGCAATAGGAACTCCTTGGTGTTTGTTACTGCAAACATTGATAGCAAAAATGTGTTTACTGAAAGAGTTGGTAAGTACTGGAAGAGACTGCCCAGGGAAGTGGTAGAGTCACTGTCCCTGGCAGTATTTAAAAGACGTGTAGATGAAGTGCTCAGGGATATGGTTTAGTGATGTGTGAGGGTTTATTTCATCATAGAATCATAGAATGGCCTAGGCTGGAAGGGACCTTAGAGACCATTTAATCCAACCTCCCTGACATGGGCAGGGACGCCTTCTCTCGACTAGACCAGGCAACACATGGGGATCGAGAGGGAATCGAACCTGCGACCTCGGTGTTGTCATTGTTGTCAGCACCGCGCTCAATGGACCTGGTATTGCAAGGTTAACAGTTGGACTTGATGATCTTAAAGGTCTTTTCCAACTGAAATGATTCTATGATTAGTTCTTAGGCTCATGCCTACAGATTGCCAAATGAGACCTCCTCCTAGCTGAAACTATTTGAGCATACTAATGCTGGTGGTTTAATCTGTGCTGAACCCGTATTACCATCCCTGCTTCCCTTTTGACTTTATATTATAAAAAAATATCGACAGTGGAGAGGTCTCTCTGAAGTGCTACCTAGGAGACCTAGAACTTATCAAGAAAGGTGGCTCAGTATCTGAGGAAACACTTCAGTATTCAAATAACTCCTTCAGGCATTACTGGACATTTTATGTTGTTTCATGTTGCTGAGGGTTCTTTACACGTAAATTAGATTCTTTAGATCCGCCTTTTGTAGACCCCTTCTCAAGAGCTCTTCTCCAAGAGCTATTCTGCAAAATAAAGGATTGTAGATTTCAAGTCCTTACTACAGAGTTGTGAATGATCATATAACCCTCTCATTGATAGTCACTATGACTGAAGAGAAAAGGATATTGGGAACACCACCAAAGCTAGGAGTGTCTGAAATAAGTGTTTCTTTTCAATGAAGGCTGTCACATTACCAAGTCGTGTTTGTTAATTGTAAATAAACAGAGGGAGTACTTAGGAGACGTTGAAGAATCCTTGCGCCTTGGCTTTTAGGGGACTTCTCTGTGCTGAAATGTGATTTTGAGCAAGCACTTGTTAGCGAGTACTTTCCCAGTTATTAGTAGACTGCAGATGCTGCTGATACAGTTCCCCAGGTAGTTGCCATCACCACCAGATGTATTGCCTCTCTTTTCTTTCTGGAGCTGCACAACACAGATAGTGTTGTGTATGCATGGTTATACAGCTTACAGGTTTTTGATGGACCACATTTGTTTAACTGACAAACATACAAAATCCTGTACAGACTCTACAAAAACACTTCAAAGATTTTTTTCTTCTGTTCGAAATAAGGCTTATATGAGATCTTTCAATCCAAATTACTCCATCTCCTTTTTTTTTTTGTATTTTTTTTGGTCACAGTTGAAATAAATCGCAGACACAATTGCCAAGAGAGTCCCACAATAGTCATTGTAGCTCACTGTCATTGACATGCTTCAGATCTTCTCTCTCATTCCTTATTAAAGACCATTCTCACCAGGGCTTACTTTGACAAGACACAAGCTCTCTGGTGGCTCTAGGAACCAGTTCTTACTTGCTTCAGGCAAGAGATCTTACCATAGCTACTTTCTAGTACTGTATAGGGAAGAGGATAGAGATTCATCAAGTTTTCAATATTTAAATCCTCTCTGAAGACAAGTTTAAATTCAAAAGGTGACTTTGTCTAAAATAATACCATCATTTCAGAAAGTTTCTCGCTCTGCCTACCAGAAAGCGTGCATTCTTTCTGAATGTGAGTGCAATGATGGCAACCTTGGAATAACAGATTCAGTGTTGTCTTTAGACTGCTGTAAACCTTTTCCACTTGCTTGAACCCTCTGAGAACAACATTTAAAATTATTCTGGCCCTTAGAGTTAATGGGGGCAAACAGAATTTGCTGTCATCCATGACCCATTCTTGCAGGACTGTCTGGCTGTGATAATCACAGTGATCAGCTGCAAGTTTAACTCACAGTTTGAGCAGAGCAGCATGTGTTTATTTTATGTGCATTAATTTGATGCCTAAAATCAACTCTGATGTATAGAATTTGCAAAGGTGAGTTTATTTTATGTTATTTCCTAAGTTTTGTTTAGCATAAAGATGAGGACTTCTTTTCCTTAGCATCATCGTAGCAGTGTAATGGTGATAAAGCCCTCTGAATTGCACAAATAACTTTAAATTCTTGGATAATCTGAAAGCCAGGGATCTTTGTTCACCATGTTAATGTGCACTTATAAAGGAAGATTGCTGTTCTTTCTTACCTGTGCACAGAGGGGTCAGCAAAATTAAATGACTATACAGTACTCCACCAGTTTCCCTCAAGACCAGATTTTAATACCATATAATTTAATCCACTTGTTTCTTTTCATAAACTTCATCCTTCTTGGGTCATTGCACTCTTAAATGTCAAGGGGCTTGTGTCTTTTTGTTATATTTGCATTAAGTCTTTCAGGTGCTTAGGATTGTTTATTTCTCTTGCTGAGAGATCTGAAAGTCACAGTCACTGCTGCACAAAGCCTGTCAAGTAGGATAATAACACGAATGAAATTATGATACAAATCTGCCACAGCTGAGTGACCTCCCTCCCCACTCCCCTTCTTCACATTAATAAAAACATACTCCTCAAGAGTTTAAGCTATACTTATTCAAGGATGTCTTGACATCTGCAAGATGTTGACATGGCACACTACGCACAACTGTTCTATCTCGTCATTGCATTTCACCTGGAAAGGACACTGTCTTTGACAGAACACAGCTGAGATTGCTGCTTGTGTGAAGGGATCCATCATCAGGTAACTTTGATGTGGGGGGCTCCAGTCTGGAGTTACAAAAATCATGAACAAATACCTGGACTATCACTTTAAGTTAGAAAAAGTTATCCAGCTGTAACTGGAGGTTTTTAAGATGTGTAGTATAATTGCCGTCTACTTGCCTTTCTTCCTCCTTCACAATTTAGCATGCTTTGTTCTTAGATTAGAGGTTAAGAGAAAGATCTGTGTGTTTTGACTCGTATGCCGTGTAGGTGGTTTGGAATTTATGTGTCGTACCATCACCCCAACTTAGGACAGCCATGTGAACAATACACCTGGAGAGCACTATTACCACATTCATCTCTTTCTTCCAAAACAGGACCTCAGCATGATGCAGTGTAGAGGAAATTCTTAAAAATATTACCCAAATTGCACATGGCAGTTCTACAGATTTCAGATGACAATGTGCATTTTGATATGTGCTTCTCTAACTTTTATACCTTAAGAGAGCTTAAAGATATTCTGCTAGAGGAACATCAACATGAGATGAGAGACTTCGATTCAGCTATCTGGTGTTCTCTGAGGGCTGAGATGAGAGACTTCGATTCAGCTATCTGGTGTTCTCTGAGGGCTACAAATATTCTTTATGAATTTTAGAAGAACTTTTTTTTAAGATCCAAAGAGCAATTAGTTGCTGTATTGAATACAGAGACTTGCCTTTTATTTAAGGTGGAAATGAGCAGAGGGTTAAAGTGTACCTGAAATCTCTGTTAAAATGTTAGAAGTTTGAAGGGAAGAATGGCTTGTTGCATCATTAACCTAAATATGAGAAGATAGCCTGTATTTGTAACAGATTTAATTTAAAAAAAAATCTTACAATACAACTGGGAAAAGCCTCTAAAAGGAGATATGAAATGAGATCAGTCAGAATCATTTAGGTTGGAAAAGACCTGTAAGATCACTGAGTCGAACCATAAACCTAACACTGCTGACAACCATTTTGGTGAAGAATTTTTTCCTAATGTCCAGTCTAAACCTCCCCTGGCATAACTTGAGGCCATTATCTCTTGTCCTATGTCTTATTGGGAGATCAAGTCCCACTTCTCTACAACCTTCCTTCAAGTAGTTGTAGAGAGTGATAAGGCTTCCCCTCAACCTCCTCTTCTCCACACTAAACAATCCCAGTTCCCTCAGCTGTTAATCCTAAGGCATGTTCTCCAGATCCTTCACCAGCTTCATTGCCCTTCTCTGGATCTGCTCTAGCACCTTGATGTCTTTCTTATACTGCAACGCCCAAAACTGAACACAGAATTCAAGCTGTGGCCTCACTAGTGACGAGTACAGGGGGCAATCACCTTCCTGCTCCTGCTGGCCACACTGTTCCTGACACAGGCCAGGATGCTGTTGGCCTTCTTGGCCACCTGGGCACACTGCTGGCTCATGTTCAGCCGGCTGTCCATCAACACCCCCAGGTGTTTTTCTGCCATGTAGTGGGAGCTTTAGAAAAAAAGTTATAACTTTCTACCACATATAACAGTGCAGCACTTTCTCTGGAAGGGATGGTTATTGCAGTTTTATAACTGGAGTTTTAATGGCCAGATGAGCAAACTGTCTCTTCTAATACAGTTTATAAATTCAATGCATAAGAAATGTCAAGATTAAAAAAAAAAGAAAAAGATGCCTGGTATTCTGCAAGGAAAATTCTTTTAATTACAATGAGATTTAATTTTTTTTTTCACAGTCTGTAAAAACTATGCAGTAATACAGTAAATACTTATGTATGCATAGCATACATAGCATAAGCTTGGCCATGTTAGTGGGAGAACACAGATTTAAAAGTAAATCCAGGTTGCAGCTTGGCCAAGAATGTAATATAGAATTTTAGGTTCTAATGTAGAGTTTTTTTAAATAAATATGAGTTTAATTGTTAACAAATATTCACATTTCAGAGCTGAAGAAAGACCAGTTAAGAAAAGAAAAATGCAAAGCTGCAGCTTTCAAAAGAAGAAGCTAAAAATAATGGAGGCCATGTTGGAAGAACAAAAGAAGTTGAGTAGAGCTATGGAAGAAACCTGTAGAGAAGTGCGCAGGATTCTGGATCAGCAAAACATCATTCAAGTTCAAAGCTTACAGTTACAGGAGAGAATGATGAATCTACTGGAGAAAATGATCTCCAAATCCAATGTGTAGTTTCCTTTGTGAATGCCTCTGAGATTACTATTGATATTATAGATATCCCTTTATTGCACACCATATGTGTGTCTGTTGCCCTTTTCGCAGGTTTTCCATGGAAATTAAAACCCTAGTGTAATCTTAGTTAAGCAAAGTGAACAGATAATGCAGGGCGAGAGCTATTCAGTATGATAAAATTAGTGCAATATATGCCTAAGTTGAATTATTTTTATACAGAAACGTTAAGGAATGAATAGCTCTGGGAACTTTGGTACTATTTATGCCTAGGTCAGGTACTGTTTTACAAACAGTGGTGTTATATATTGCTTCACATCAAGGACTATAGCTTGAACTGTTGTAGGAGAACGAAATACTGCATTTCTAAACATGGTAATTGCATCTCGACTTTGCTGATGATTAAACCTTGTTTTGAAACATACACCGTGATTGTACAAGTGAACTATGGTTCTTGTGAAGAGCTAGTTGGGATCATGAGATACATCATTTTAAACTCCATGCCTGATATGAATAGTACTCTAAAGTATTAGAGTAAAAATAGTCTATACAAATACACTTTTGATACAAAAAGAAACCTCCCCAAACCACCCTACTATATACTAAAATGTATAGAAGATACTTGAAGTTGCTTTTGATATTAAATGTTTAATTTTTTTCATTATTAACTGGAATCTGTTGACTTAATGAACAACCAGCAATGAAAACTCTCATTTATTCTCCATCACAAAAGAAAAATATTGTATGGTGTGTATATACATATATATAACCTACCAAATGAAATAAAGAAAAAGAAGAAACTTATTCATTACTGCTGGGCAGATAGCATGCTTTGGGACAGTGAAAAATACTGGGAGAGATAACCACGGTCAGAGGTTTATAATTCTTAATTGCAGTGAAAAAAATCTCCTATACTAATGCCCAAAATATAGAGATGGAAGTCCTGAAGAACATTCAACACCTCTACAACACCATTAGCTGGCAGCACAGCTTTCCGGTGTGCAAGGAGATGTTTCAAGGTGCGGTCTGAGGCCGCTCAGCACCGACACACCACAAGAGGGGGCCGGAGGCACAAGGGATGGTGGTTTAGGTCGTTAAGATTAAGTATCGGCAAGTGTTTGGTGCTTCTGGGAGATAACCCTTAACATAAATTCAAAAATTCGTCATCTGAATTTCCTATATACTGTTTCTTTTTTGCATTTTCGTTGAAAAACATATTTCTGCTGCTTTCATTGGATTTGCAGGATTGAAGGTTAGATTCAGAGGATGCAAAGTATAGAATTAATGTGAGTACTAGGAACTCAGGCCATTTTCCATTCCCACTGTTAAATAATGTCCCTTCCTGAAGCTTTATTTTGGAAAGTGTTTGCATTTCCCTATATAATTTAATGTATTGTTGCCTAAGCTAATGTTAGTTAAACTATTTTAAAACCCCCATCCAACCAATTAATCTGCATTCATGCTTGGTGAACAGGATAAAGGTTGCACTAGCTAAGCAAATTAATAATATGTGGAAATATTTCTCAGAAGATCCTGCAGGTACAAAGATCAAGAATGATTAAAAGTGTGTAAATGTGGCCCGTTCCTACAGAGCTGAATTGATGATAAAAAGAAATGCAAATGTAATGGAAGACTGAACTTGCAGAAGATGGTGGCTGCTGAAGTATGAGTGAAGTAACTTTCCTTCACTCTGCCTCTGCTGCAGGGATTGGATGACTGGAAGAAAGGCAAGTGTCTGGTCAAAGACAGATAACTGACATTTACTAGAAGTGAAATTCCAAATGCTTTTCTGGATGCAAATTAGTCATATCTGAAAGAGAATCATGAAACTTTATTAAATCTCTGCCTGCAGAACTACTGGTAAATCCTAATGTCACCTAGGTGGCCAGAATACTTGCCAGAGCATTGTCATACAGGCATGTAAGAGAAAGGGAATGTATGTTGCGTGCTTTATTGTCATTCTGCACATTCCAAATGTAGATGTGTCACAGATTCGGGTAGGTATCTATGTTGTAGTGCTTGCTGTCACTTTAACTTGTTTACCGTAAGATACAAAGAAACTCTCCCCTGACTCCATGGGAATTAATATTTAGTGATGTTATCTACTTGAATCTTATAGCAATTAAATCCAATTAATGAGCAATAACAATGGCAGCATATCTGAACCTTGTACTGTAGAGCAGGCAGCCCTTTGCCTTGCATGCTTTGAGAATTATAACTCCAGAGCTGTAGGAAGGCAGAAATGGAGGAAATCCACGGATCCCTTGCCTGCTACCACAAGCAACCATGTCATATAATCCCTTTTGTAAATGTGTGGACCTGTATCTTAAAATGAACTAGGTGTTTTGTCCCCAGAACTATATGAAAAGCTGCATTACAGACGGGTAAGCTGCAATTTAGAAGATTGCTTCTAGGATTATTCCTGGTCAATTTATACCAATTTATTCTTGTACCAACACTGTCATTTTGTCACTTTCTGTAGTATTTACTTTTGAGAGCCACAGGTCATGTCCCATGCAGCCCCTCAGAGGAGTAACACTCTTTAATAAGGCAGAGATATTTTGATGACTGTTTTGGTATTTTTGCTCTTTGAGTTCATCTTTTTAAAATATGAATGACCAGAATGACATACAGCATTCTAGATGAGACTCTGAACATTGCCTTACATAAGGGCATTAAAGGAAGTGGCATTTTCTGGAGGTTGTGAGATTTGTTTTAATACTTTAGTGTTAAAACCTCATTTCTTTAACAAAAGGCTTTATCCCCATCCTTCCAGATTACTTGTGTTCTAGTCTTGTTTTTGTCCAGCATGAAGACAGCACTGCTGTAAACAAATATAACTAAGTACAACAGAATTTTTCTAATACTATTTTTGACAATAGGCTGAAAACTCCCTACCTACTTTTGCTGTTGTTTTGCTCATTCTAGAGACTGAACATTTACTTGAAAAACAGATTGAGTAATTTTTCTGTCATTTTTTTTTAAGGCACAGATTTCTCATCTATGTAGGACAGTTAGCTGCAGGTAAAGATATTTGAATGTTTGAGATATTCGAAATGCCTAGAATTAAAATGCTCCGTTGAATTCCTTGCTTTGCAAATCCGCTCCTATGTCTGTATGAGTAGGGAGTTCAGAGTGTAGTAAGTATTCAAGGAGAGCACATTGGGGTTACACAAGGTTATCATGTAACTATGACATTAAAGGAACTCCCTCGTGGCTTCTAGAAGTGTGATCAACAAATAAACTGTAGCACAGGAAAACAAGTATCTTATTTTCAGGGCAGTAACAGGGTCAGCACAGTATGATACCACTTTCACTGAATGAAGCGCCTGTATTACAGACACACACACAGATGGTGCAAATGGAAAAAATAAATAGGGGAGGAAATGCACCACCTGGAGGCAGGTGACTTTGTAAGTGATGTAAAAATAGAATGAAAAGGAGCCTGAGGATGCAGATTAGAAAACAAGATATTGATAAACATGCAAACAATTGAGGAGAAGCAGATTGTAACAAAAAGCAAGACTGGAAAAAACACATGGGGAAAAGAGGCAAAGCAAATGTCTCCAAACAAAGCCAATGTGACAGGAACAAGAAGGAACGCAACATTTGAAAATACAGGAAAATTAAAATGGAAGAAAACTCATAATGTTGAAGGAGAAAAATGACAGTATGAAGAGCTAATTCTACTGAACTTTTGTGTATTTTGAATAGACAGATCCTACAGATAACTTAGACAATTTATAAACAGCGTACAGTAAGTAGTGACTTTTTTTTCCCACCAGAGAAAAATAAGACTATGGATGAATATTTGGAAGTGAAATTTTTTTTCACAAAATAAAGTGGTTAAGTAACTTGTAGAGTGAGCTTGTTATAATTAAATAGCATTTTGTCATGTTAGTGTTAATAATTTACTGGTTAAAATAGTTTGTTATTTTTCTTTTTTACTCCTTGACTTCAAATTGGAGAAGCATTTTAAGATTTCAATTTATTTCAGGCCTTGCCAAATTTAACAGATATCCACAAACCCAGGCAATATATTTATGGACATGAACTGTCTTTTATCATTTTCTCTGTAAAGGGCTATCTCTTTTGCAAAGTACAAAACCAGCAGAAAAACACACACACACACACACACACACATACACACACAGAATTTAAAAATTATTTTTCTAGACTTTATCAGCTAAATTCAGTGTAGGCAATGAGCTTACAAATCTGTAGGCTAACCCTAAGTTGACAGCCTGGTTTTGTGAATAGTCTCTTGTACTAAAGTCAATAGGTCTACTCAAATGAATAGATTTATTGAACTCTGTATGTGTAAGTTAGCAGGATCAGTTCCTATGCTGATAATGTAATGTGAAAAGCAAATTTGAAAAAGAAATTTAGGAACATTTGGTGGTGTTATGTCAGCAAGTAAATACTAACCATCTGGTCTCTAGATTGCTAATCTATTTCCCTTGATTTTATGGGTAGCATACTTCCTGTGTGTGCAAGCTGGAGACTGCATCATTAAACTTTGGTGTTGATCTTTTTCAGTGTTTTAACAGAAACATTTAAATTGCTTTGCCATTTGGGGAGTATATTCTTATTCCTATGAGTATTTTTTCTGCTTGGAAATCCTTCGTTTTCCTACAGCTTATTTTAAGGTGTTTTATTGAAATTTCTAATAAGGATGAATAATTTCAGGTATATTCTTTGAAAAACAGACCAGTTATCTGCAGTGAATGACATTCAGTTATCTAGAGCTGACTAATTACTACAGGTAAGATCTCAGTTTGATCCTGGTTGAAAGTTATGTCAAACAATCGTAGAATACCAGGTTGGAAGGGACCTCAAGGGTCTGGTCCAACCTTTCTTGGCAAAAGCAGTCTAGGCAAGATGGCCCAGTGCTCTGCCCAGTGCTGAATCTTAAAAGTATCCAATGTTGAGGAATTCACCACTTCCCTGGGAAGATTATTCCAATGGCTGATTTTTCTCATTGCGAAAAATGTTCTTATGCCCAATCGGAATCTGCCCAGGAGTAACTTGTACTCATTACCCCTAGTCTTTTCCATGTGACTCCTTGTAAAAAGGGAGGCTCCATCTTCGCTGTAGCCACCCTTTAAATACTGGAACATGGTGATAAGGTCTCCCCTAAGCCTTCTAACCTCAAGGCTGAACAAACCCAGTTCTCTCAGTCTTTTCTCATATGGCAGCTTCCCAGTCCTTTGATCATCTTTGTGGCCCTTCTCTGGACTCTCCCCAGCCTGTGCACATCTTTTTTGTGTAGCGGGGACCAAAAGTGAACACAGTATTCCAGGTGTGGCCTGACAAGCGCTGAGCAGAGTGAGGTAGTGACTTCTTTATCTCTGCTGGTGATGCCCTTGCTGATGCCATGCAGCATCCTGTTGGCTTTATTTGCTGCAGCAGCATGCTAATCACTCATATTGAACTTGTCTGCCAGGACCCCCAGGTCACTTTCCACAGAGCTGTTTCCCGGCTGAGTAGATGCCCATCCATGATGCACTCTTGGATGATGTTTTCCCAGATGCAGGACCTCACACTTGTCCTTGTTCAACTTCGTAAGGTTCTTGTTAGCTCACTTTTCCAGCCTATCCAGTCCTTCTGCAGTGGGGCTCTCCCTTACAAAGTGCCCACTTGTCCACTCAGTTTGGTATCAGCTTGCAAACTTCATCAGTTTACGCTCAATCCCATAATCCAGATCACTTATAAAGCTATTAAACAGTGTTGGGTCCAATATCAATCCCTGGGGGACCTCCATTTTGACAGGCTGCCAGTTTGAGAAGGAGCTACTTACGACCACCTTCTGAGTGCGGCCTGTCAACCAGTTCCCCACCCACTGTTGACACCACTTGTCTAGACTGTAACACATCAGTTTCTCTAGGAGGAGGTTGTGGGAAACCATATCAAAAGCCTTGGAGAAATCCAGCTAGACAATGTCCACCAGTTGTCCCACATCAACTGAGCAGGTTATTTTGTCATAGAAAGTGATCAGGTTTGTCAAGTGTGATTTGCCCTTGGTGAATCTATGCTGGCTTTTCCTGATTGTGCTCCATTTGACTTGTGATAGCCCCCAGGAGGATTCATTCCGTAACTTACCCAAGGATTGAAATAAGACCATAATTTCCTGGACCCTTCTTATAGACAGGGGTGACATTAGCCTTCTTCCAGTCTTCTGGGATGTGCCCAGCTCTCCATGACTTCTCAAAGATTATGCAGACTTGCCTTGAAGTCAGCCAGCTCGACACCCTTGAGTGGATAACATCAGGGACCACTGATTTGTAGGGATCAATATCCAGTAATAATTTCCTACCATCTCTTCCTTCACCGATGGTGGGCCTGTGTTTGCATTGACCTGTATTTTTGTTCCTCAGGCCTGGGACCCAATAGTGCTGGTAAAGACAGAGGTGAAGAAAGTGTTGAGAACCTCTGCCTTTTCAGAGTTGGTGACTAATTCATCTCTCCTGTTTACAGCAGGCCAATATTTTTCTTCTTTTTCTGCTTGTTGCTTACGTACCTGAAGAACCCTTTCTGTAGTTCTTGACATCTCTAGCCAATTTCAATTCGAGCTTAGCTTTTGCTTTTCTAACTGCATCTTTGCACACCTTGTTGCGTGTTCCTGCAAGGCTCTTGTAGTTCTCAATGGGTATTCATCTGCTTTTCCATGTCTGGTATGCCTCTCTTCTGGTTTTGAGCTTCCAGGAGAGGGTTCTTGAACAACTCCCAGCACTTGCTAGCTCCTTTATCCTCCATGGAAACTTCCCACACAATCCTTCCAAAATGAGATGAAGTTTAGTCTGCTAAAATATAAAACATTAATCTTCAGCATGCTCAGCAGGATCTCAAACTGCACAATATGGTGATGACCGCAGTCAAGGCTATCACTAACTGAGATATTATTACAAAGCAGTTTTTCTTGATTTGTGAGTAGCAAGTCCAGCAGTGCCTCATTCCTGGTTGGCACATCTAACATTTTTATGAGGAAGCAGTCCTCCACACATTCCAGGAACTTGATGGATGACATACGAGCTGCTCTATTGTTCTTCCAACAAACGTCTGGGTAGTTGAAGTCATCCATAAGAGCCAAGTCTTTGCAAAATATTTGCAATGTAGTTAAAGGTGTTGCGTGTATTTTAAATGTGTTGTTCAGTACTAAAGTATTTTTTTTAAAGAAAGTAGCTCATATAAAAATATCTTCCAAAGTAGCTGCTACCTGAAAAGAAATCCTTTTATAATTCTGTTTTCTTAAACTATGCTTCTTCCATCAGGTTCTAAGAATTCGGCAAGTAACTCTTAAAATGTTTAAGATATTAAACCATATATATATCTGAATTTTGATTTGTCAGTGTGTTGGGAACATGTTCAGTGAAAGTCTAACTTCCTGACTGTATGTTGTTATCTTAGGGACAAGTTCTGGATTGCTATGCATTGTAAGAAAAAAAAATGAATTGGTGCACACTATTAAAGGTATAAAATTTGCTACATAAATGTTGAGAAGTACTTATCACAGCTTGAGGAAGGCTTGTTTCACTGAGGGAAGCTATAGGAATATCAATTTTCTGTGAACTGCAAAGTAAACATATTTAGAAAATTAATTAAAACTACTTTAAAAACTCTCCATGATCCTCATTCTTCCCCCCTACAGGTTTAACTATAATTTATCTTTAATTCAATATAATTAGATCAAATGCAATCTCCTTTATGGATGCATAAAACCTTGACCACAAGAACTTGTGTGGTGTTAAATGTAATGGTATGCTTTCTTTAAACTCATATGAATAAGATTTTATATTTTTCTTCTTCAGTTAGCTTAACTTCAACTTCACTAGAGGAAGAAGAAATATATCACTGTTAAATCTTTCACAAAACTAAAACTGTCCACATAGGGTTTAAATCTACATTTCATCTGTATTCAAGGATTTAATCCTATTTAGAGCTGGTTCACATTGGTTAACATTCAGTAATAACTATGACTGAATTTCACCACAGTTGAAATGGAGTTATACAGATTACACTAGAAATTATGCAGTTGTTTCATGTCTCCTTGCTGCCAAGAACTTACTGTGATTTGGATTATGCATTCTTATGAGAATAAACCATGACCTTATTTTAGGAAGATGGTTAAAGAAGGTAGAATATACATTGAAGAACTTTATTCTTAAGCAGACTTTCCTTCTGTGTGACTCTCGGACTGTTCACAGTCATTTGTGCAATGAACAATTCCACGCAATGTCCTTGAAGACAGTTAGCTCATGTGCTGAAACATCAGGGATATCATGGTGCCCAGGGAAAGTTTAAATTGCCTGAACACTGGTGCAGAGTTTCTCAATGCTAGAAGAAAAGGTCTCCCTGATAGTCCTTCTAGTGAGTTATCTGTCTCCCTACACACCTATGCCTCTGAATCTCTTAGCTGGAGACAAAGCTAAGTCTTGTCACCTTGTCTTGCCCACTCCAAATGAAAAGGAAGGGTACTTGATGTGTAAGGCATGTGGTTCACATCCAGTCTTGAGAATAATATGGCTTATGAAAAAAAAGCTTAGGCTAATTTTCTGTTTCACATTAAATTAGTGTGTTATCTTGGGCAATAACTTGGAGTAAGCCAATTATAAAGGAAAGGATGTTTATGGAGGTTTCGCCATAATCACCAGGATTTCATGGATTACCTGTCATATGAAAAGTCCACTACAAATATGGTATCCTTAAAATGGTGAAAGAGGAAGTTGGCTGCCACAGGTTTAAACAAATAACCCATCAATATTCAACTTTTACCATGGAATATAAATTTTAGTTGGAAGCAAGACCTTAACATTGTTCTAAGAGAAATCTCAAGAAGTGATGGTGAGGGTACTGAGAAGACTTGCACACATGATGTCAAAGCCAAAATGACTCTTAACAAATGCACTTAATGGTGAAATCTGTTTAATTCCAAAAAGGTCATTTAGAATAATTGCAAGACTAATCTTAAATAAAGGGCACCTTTGGTAGAACACAAAGAAATTATGTAGGTCTATCTTAATGAGTTTTTGTACTAATAATCTTGATGATTTTTATGCAGAATAAGCAGGTATCTTCTAATCTTAAAAGACTCTAATTATGAGGTGGAAGAAGATGAAGACAGCTTGAGTTGAATTAGATTTGAGAGCCAGGGAAGAATCCCATCATTCTTCGTTATTAAGCACGGAAGCTGTTAGCACCAAGAACGCCTCTGCCAAGGCAGACCTCAGCGTCACTGTGGTCATGTCACACCGTTTCAGCTGAACTTCAGGAGAAGAGATTACCAGAACCGGAGCAGTGCTTCCAGCAGGGATCCTAAAGACAGACTGAGCTTGGTTCAAAAGGACATTTTGTTTCTTCCAAAGTTTGAAGATAAAAAAGCTTGCATGAGGCAACGAGAAAATGTTTGAACTTGACTTCATCACATCCCAAGTGGACAGAGGTAAAATGCGTTCTCTGATTCCAGGGTTAACTACTGGGAGTGGGGCATCCCTCTTTCTCACTTTAATGCTGCACAGTTTGTTCTGGAGCCAGGGTATTTTATCAGGAGAATTATGTTAAAGAGGAATCTGTAAAGTCACTCTGTCTATTACTGATGTCACCTCTTCAGTGCTCAGGCTCTCATTTTCATTCACTTTCTGTCACGGATTCATGTGTGAACTTGGAGAACTCTTAACATGTTTTTTTCTAAGGTTTAGGGATGCAATTTGTGCCTCATCACTTAGGAAATGTGTTTAGCAATAAACCTAGCCAGCAGACTGTCACCCTTGTGAGTGTGAACCTGAGAGCCACACTAAAAATAGCTATAAAGAGGGAAAAAAAGAGGACTGAGAATGTCACTCATGATCCTAATTCAGCTTGCTGATTAGTTGCAAGGATAGAGCTTTTCTTGCTCTGTGAGAAGCCATTGCTGAATACAATGATAATGCCTTCTTTGGTGTGGTACTTAAAAGCCACAAGGAACACCTCCCTCAGATATTCCTTTTCCTTACAGCACAAAAAATATACAGCGCTTCCTTGTAAATTTGACTGCCAGGCAATACACTTTTAAAGCCCAATGAGACTGAAACTACGACTTAAATGAGCCCAAAGGGACAGAAGATACAGCTTAAATGGAGTAGCAAGGCCATGGCAGGCTAATTAGTCAGGCAATTTTGAATTACAAGATTAAAGTTCCAGGGCTTAAAGAAAAAAAACAAAACAAACATACCCTTGAGTAATGTCTCAGAGATATCCCTTCAAAGCAAAAATCCCTACAAAACACTACAATTTTTTTTCTTTTTTTTTTAAAATTTGTTTTAATAATAAGGTACCTATGACACAATATGAAACTAAAAGTTTAAAATCATTCTGGCTTAGCAATTCCCCAGGAACTGAGGAATTAAGGGTACACACTATCTGCCCACAGGAAATGGCAGGAGAGAAGTTGGAGTCTTCCAATGAAACCAGTTAAGGCTAATTCTTGAGTCTCCAATTCTTCTCAGAAGTAATATTAGGTATGCTTGTATAGTTGAAGCAGATGTGTTCGTTACATATATTAGAGTTGCTCGTCACCACTGGAGGTGTAACAAGACAGCAACTTCAATAACATGTAGTCATATGTAAGGGAAGAAAAAGGGAGATCGATGACCAACAATTTGTGTTTTGTTGTATACAAAATGCTTAGTTTGGTTTATGTTAGTGAATTTGGGAAAATAAATCCAGCATACTCTGTGGTAGGGAAATAATTTTTCTTAAGATACTAAATAACTTCTTTTATATTGCAGTGCTATTCAAAGGAGCAGTCAGGACCATGCCTGTTTTCACACAGAGGAACACATTCCAGGCTGCTTTCCCTATAAACCTTCAATTTTGCAAATGGTACGAGTCACATACTTAACAGTATGTGCACACTAGAATCTTTCAACACAAAAACTATTGGACTATATTTTAATGCTTTATTAAATAACATAGTAGGTGAAGACGCAATTACAAAGCCAAGTAAATGCACAAGGTATATAGATCAATCCTTTTATCTGGAAATAGTATTTGAAAGGACTGGCCAATAGAGGACATACCAAGATTTAACACGATCGGTATCCCCGTTTAGTTCTACTACTTCTCAGGCTCCTTGTAAAGATTTTGTTTACATTGGTATGCTAGAGTGGGAAACACCACCATCCAAACCAAAATTCATTCATATTAAAATCTCTCCTTTCTTTTCCTACTGCCAAGAGTGTGGCCTACCGGACAGAAAACTATGTTTGAAATAAAGGAAAAGGTATTTCTAGTAAGCCAAGGTAGACACTGATGGCTATATGTTCATCTTGCAGTCCTCAGCGCAGAAAAAACATGATCTTCCCCGCTCAGTCCCCATGTGTTGCCTGATCTAATTGAGAGGTGTCCCTCTGCTGCCCATGACAGGGAGGTTGGATTAAATGATCTCTAAGGTCCCTTCCAGCCTAGGCCATTCTATGGTTCTGTGATTCACCGATTCTTTGGATTGCACTCTGATGGTTAACTGAAGGAGGATGAGCTTTTGGCATTTAGGAAGTAAGTTCCTTATTGAGGATTCTGCTCCCTACCACATATTGACTGGCCGACACAAGATTAACTGTGATGTAAGTGATATATATCCTTCCAGGATAGTCAGAACAAAATTAAGCTAAGAAAATTGGAATGAAGTTCGTATAGTGAAGACGCATTTAATGCTGACAATTATATAAAATTTTATTAGTTTTAACATTTTGAAAACATGAGAAAATTGACATTTCTGTGAGGATATTTCTGTATGTCTAAAATAAAACATTCTGGTGCAACCAACACTTTCATTCCTTTAACCAAGGTAAATAAAACAATGGTAATTAAAACCATAGACTTTGCATCAGATGCTGGACTAAGTTTATATTCTGACTTCTCATCTGGTGTTTGTGACAGCAATAATTGCACTTCCTTACACGATGCACTGTAAATCTCTCCAGATCAAATCTGAAAAGTGACAGCCACCCTCGGTGCTGTACACTCGATGTCTGTACACTCAACATCAAGCTACTTAGGCTTATAAGCCAAAGGTTTTACAGCCCAGAGCCACTAATCCTTATCACTTTGTTTCATACCCTTTCTTTCTTTATTGTCTCCAACAGTGGTGAAAACAGTAAATTACAGCTGGGACTTTTGGTGGGTTTTTGAGAGGCAGTTCTATGATTAATCACCTTGTTCCAGATTCTAACCTAAAGCCTTAATCACCATTTTCAAAAACACTGAAGAAAGCATTAAATTAATTGACAACGAGTTCAATATTAGCCCAGTTGGTTTGAGCGTGATGCTGATAACACCAAGGTTGTAGGTCTTGGAAGTCTGCCTAATTACACGCTCCTGTGCTATTACAAAAGTCCAATCAGTTCTGTTGGCTATTACAAAGAGAACAGGTTCAGTCTCTGTGGAAAAGGTAATCTCACATGCCATGGAGTCACTATGTTAGAGTTAGTAGATGCTGGTGCCACTTCTTAGCACCCCTCCTCTTCAAAACAAATAACGCATGATTTCTTTGTATTAACTCCATAAAGACTCGACTGGAGGCCTGCAGGTACCTCTGTGGAACAATTACAATTCCATTTTACTGGCTGTCACTTTCAAAGGGATTTTTCTTCTGTTATAGCTGTTTACAAGGTCAGACTGTTTGAAACACACGGTTGACCTATTTTCCTCTCCGTAGGCAAGGAGGTACTGCAAGGCAAGGCTAGATCTGTTGAGGTAGCATGGTCAAGAGAAATAGTGGCAAAAGGCACATAGTCCTGACAACGCCATGTGGAAGCTGTAAATAATTAGGCTATTAAGAGACTGCAACCCAAACCAACACCTTTTGTTTGTAGAACGCAGTTCTTGTCCCTGTGACATCTCCCCAGTCAAAGGGATAAAGAACTATTGCTCTTTTCAGCAAATCTCTTGAGTATTTTTTTAAATTATTGTACCATACCTGAAAGAATCAATCATGTGAGGTTTAAAATTGATCAGTCAATTTTCTTCTTTATGTTTTGAACTTTTAGCCTCCCTAAAGGATCAACAATTACTTTTATAGGACACAGTATGTCTGGAGAAGAGGTCTATCAGGTAATTTCACACTGATACACCAAGACATCTTATTTGAGCATGAGGAAAAGAAATAAGGCTTTTTTCATTTCGTTATTTTTCCCCTTCAGAAGCTTCTTCCATAAGAACTGGTGAGAGAGAGAACGAAATAGGATCTAAGTTGATTTGAAATGCTTCATGTTGGTATAAACCTCCTTGGGACAGACTGATAAAGAAAAAAACAGCAGAATGAGAAGGTGGAGGTCAGAGTAGGTTGAGAGCTTTTTTTTTGGCCCATGTTTTGTTTGTCCTGAAGACTCCAGTATACTGTAAGCATTTCAGAAAGAGACATTAAGAAATAATTTCCTAGGCTGGACAAAAATTAGTCAAATTACTGAAGTTAAACCATCAGGCCACATTTTTAAAATTGAAAAGTCATCTTACAGACATAATAGCAGCAGTGAGCTGTGAAACAGGTATCTTGCTCTGGAAACTGTAAAAACTCCACCCCAAACCCACAACCCAAACCAGAAAGAAAAGGTAAGCGTTCTCCTTCACCCTGTGACCAGTAGGTTCAGTTCCACTTCAGATTTCCAGTGTATAGAGACAGACACAGAAATGAAAAATGCCCCACATACAAAGGATCTCTACAAGTGCTCATTAACCATTAAGGATCATAATCTTCTGTAAAGATCAAGAAATCTTTTCAGGTCCCGTAGGGAAGCCAAATAGATTCAGTTAATTATTTCCTTTTTCTGGACGTTATATTCCTCAGGAACCTCTTCAGTGATGTTCAATTCCACATGTACCATGTTGCCTTCTTTCTACTTCTCCTGTGTAAAATAAGGTTTTCTGGTATTGCCCTTTTGCAGTAAAGCGCTGTCCCGGCGTACTCTGAGAACTTGGTGCCTGTGTCCTGCCACTTCCGAGAGGAAAAACTTCCCCTTTACCCATCCTCTCGCCCTCTGGGTGCTCCACTGCTACGGGACGCCTCGCCGATCTCCTCACCCTCACCGCATGGCTTCAGGGTTGAACCTAGGGCCACCCTGCTCCTTCCCGCTTTCACCTTTACCTTGTAAGGCCTGTCTCGCTTTCTTCCTGGGCTTCAAAGGCAAGGTGGGTCCGTCTGAGGCGCCTCTGGACACCTCCCGGCCTGCCCTCCCCGACCAACCTGCCCCTTCTCCTCAGCGCCCCTTCAGAGCCCCGGCTTATCCTAACGAGTCTCTCCCTGCCGGCTAACGTGTCCTGCTGCTATTACACGAGGACCTGCTCCCCTTTGTTCCCCCGACCGAAGGCGCTGTCGCTCCCGGGCACTACCTGCCCTTTAATCCCGCCCCTCGCCCCGGTTTCAG
>NW_009714374.1:0-1828 GCF_000703405.1 Apaloderma vittatum
TAAGAAAAGGAACACGTTTCTGAATAAATGTTGTGCTGCTCCCTGACCAAAATCTAGAAGAGTTACTGTCGTGCAGAGTTAAGAGAACAAAGAAGAAAGCAGAGACGAGACTGGTATCTGTGTTTACAAAGAGGTGAGATGAAAATAAGGAGTCAACTCAAGTTATTTCATACAGCGAAGTATCCGAAAGTATTCTGATACACAATCAACCTTTTTTGGGACAGTGACAGAACATCATAACAAGACTAAGGTGTTATTAATCATATTATTTAACCTGTAGTTAAATTTATGTGGAAGATGTTAGGGGCTGTTTTAAAGGATTCAATGCTTCTTTGTCTTATTCTGATTCGGGATTAATTTTTTATTTAAAACTTTCTAGAGGAAACACAATGTATGTATATACACACACTACTGAATGTACACACTGATTCAGTTTTCCCTCTATCATGCCTGAGAACTGAAAACTTTAACACCTCAGAGTTCCCTCACCTCTTATCAAGTTGTAAGTTCTTAATGCCTTAATTTCTACAAACAGAAGTCAAGGCCACCATCTTTATGAACCTCACAACCCACCTCTCCTGATTGCACTGTTGTGATATTCATTTTACCTAATGTAGAGGAAGCCTTAAATATAAAAGTAATGTTAACTGCAAGTTTAGTTAACATTCCAAATGCATCCTCTGCACCAAAACGGGGTAAAAAGTTATACTGTTCTTCAGCTCTAGATGTAAATATACTTGCTCTGCAAGGAATTCATACCAAAAAGAAAAACTAAAATCTGCTTTTTAATCACAGTTTTCTATTTTTGTACCCTACCATGAAGTTCAACAGAAAATTACATTCCAAATATCAAATGCTGTGGGATAGTTCAACAGGTCCTACAGGAAAGTGCTCTATTAATGTTTTAATATATTCCATAAATTTAATACTAATCATCATGTAGTCCTATTACTTTTTGATGGAAGCCCATCATCTTCATACCTATTAAATGCCATTGCATCTCCTTCAGTGGGCAAAGGTTCCTCTAAATCTGTGACTAGATTCATACACCATGGTCTTACCTTCTTAAAAACTCTTCCTGCAGGGGCTATTTTAGCAAATACTGCAAAAGCAGATCTTTAGCTGGGATCAGCTGGCTGGATTGCTGGGGGGTGATCTCTAGGCCCAGTGACGGTGCAAGGTTTGACAACCAGACGTTGCACTTTGGGACACCGTGGTGTTGGTTTGATGGTTGGATTTCATGATCTTGGAGGTCTTTTCCAACCTTAATTCTATGATTCTACTCCAAGTTTTACTCGTCATTGTCCTCAGAGACCAGTGCCTGTCCTCCGGTTTCCCACACGGCTGCAGAACAATTTGAGCAGCACACACACCACCTGCATGGGCTTTGCAATATTCATCTCCGTTATTCAAACTGATCTCACAGTTCTGCTTTCGCTGTTTCTGTCCTTGAGGGAAAGACAATCAACCCTGCAACTCCAGAGCATGATTTGTAACACGATGTATTTGCCTAAACTGCAGTGCAGGCTCTGGCTGGAGCCCCACGCCCACAGGGACTGTGCAAAACAATGGAAAGCGAGACAAAACCTCCAGTATAGCAAGTCAGAACTTCACGGCTGGTTTAGTGACTCAACTCTTTGCTTAATGCTTTTCTCAAGTTATTCTGGGACTAGCTGGTGCGGAAGAGAATGAGTCAGAAGTTGTTTGCGTATTCATCTCTATCCTCACCAGCACAGGGCAAGCAAGCAAGGAATAAAAGAATGCATTAACAGTAGCAACATTTAGAAACAAAACCAGAACTACTCTTGCTAAGCCTAGTTCCTCCTTA
>NW_009714375.1:0-3559 GCF_000703405.1 Apaloderma vittatum
CTTAAAGGTCATTTCCAACCTAAAGGATTCTGTGATTCTAAATACGCTACAAGCAGTGTGAGCCTGGGAACGAGAGCTATCAGCACCCCACCTCATGAAGTAGCAGCAGGACTTTCTAACTCTTTGTGTAAAGCTCTGGCAACACACCCAAGCCGGAAGCGATCCCACTACAGTCTCTTCACTTGTCCTGAAGGTGAAAGGGAGAAAGCACAGCGCAAAGGGCAAAAAGAGAACTTCTTCTCCTTCCAGGTAAAATCTGTGCTAATATGGTCATCGCCTCAGCGTCACCTCCGATAGCCATTAATTGTGACTCATAAGCAAGGGACTGAAAAACTTCCAACTACCATAAACTGACTTCTGGATGTAGCGATACGAGCTATAGTTGTGTCTCCTGACTATTCATATACATTTTGTGACACAAATACATATTATATCTTTCTCTCCGTGCATACATGCAGATACGCATCTATTTGCCACACTCAACAAACAATTTAAGAATTAAGGAAAACCATTTTCATTTTAAGATAAGAACTCCGGTATTATTATAACGCTGTAAAATAAAATCTGCTAGCACAAGCCACAAAAAAAGAAAGAAGGAAAAAGTGATTCACTGGGGAAGTTCCATGATGTGCGGGACAATGGGTCTTAAATCAAAGGCATCCATTATCATGACTAAGCTGACAGATCTGCACCGCAATGCAGAAAGCCAAGCAATATTCCAACATCTGCGCCGGGCACAGACAGGCAGTAAGAAACAGCTTCCCAAAATGAAGAAAGGACTCCCCGAGCTCTTACCTGTTACCTGTGCAACAACGGCTTGGGAAATTCTCCGATTGGCTAGGAAGGCTTTGATTTCCTCCTTTATCACACTGCTGTCCCTCCTACCAAAACAAAACAAAACAAAAGAAACACAAAAGAACACACAAAAAGAGGGAGAAACCAGGGCGCATTTGAAAGATGCAAAATGGCTTTATTTCCTTTATTTAGGGGACAAGGAATGGGGAAGGCAGGCATTAAAATATCCAAGAGCCTCACTGGTGGACACTTCTTTTAACAAGTGTCACGTTCGATCAAAGCACCCTCGCAGGAGAACGGATGACTCATGTCCTATATAATTCATATTAGGTGCAGCACCGCCATATGGAACGTACAAAGTTTCATTACACGGGGATGAATAAATCTCTCGTACCAGCATAAAAACCTCAGTCATAAAAACGAGGCACCGAAATAAAAAATAAAGGATAGCAGGGCTGGCATGGTTAGCTAAACAAATGACTATACATACGCAAGCCCTCCCCAACCTTTCAAGGAAAAGACCCAAAGAGAAGAGGTTTTCCCACCTTGAAGCCTCCACCCTACTTCCTCAGTCCACAGCTGGTGCTGAATGAACAAGTGCAGTTATTTAAAACCTTTGTATGGTTTTTACACAGCGCGCAAAGATAGTTCAGAAGGGACTAAAACTGTACTAAAACCATGAGGAGGTTGCACAGGGACTGTGATATACAGCACTTTTCAGTCACAGTAAACACATACTTTCCCCTCCTCTTCCTCCCTCCTTTCCTGAGAAGGGCAGGCAATTAAAACCAGACTTTATCAGGCTTTATTATTTGGTAATTTCCCCTCCTCTTCTCCCCTCCTGTCCCAGCAGCATTGAAGGCAAATTCAGGCTTGCAAAGATAAATGCAAAATAAATGCTATGCTGTGGGTTCATTTTTATATCTGTACCTGACACTCACCTTCCACATGCCTGCAAATAAAAGTAGTTTTAGTTTAAACAAGCATAACACGCAAAAGCATTACCTGAGACTTATTGCACAGGAACCCAAAACTCAAAGGAATGACTAAACTTCAGCAATGGGAACACCTGCATACTGCTCTACTCACCCCTTCCTACATTATTCCATTATCCTGCAGCCGACAGTAAAACGAGATTGATAGGCTTCTCTTCCTGCTCATCTCTAATCTTCACCCCCAAAAGCCACACCTTTGCCCTAAATCTCCTAACTATTTCCAACCTATTTCCCTCCTGGAGCATATGGGCCCTAGTTCTCTCGTAGGTACTTCATAAATGTTGCAATTTGGGGGAAAAAGAATACATTCCAACATTATGATCAAAATTGTTTTGAGACATTTGGCCTTTCCTCTTATTTCTTTTTGCTATCGGGCTCACTGACTCTGACTTTCATCCTCAGCGGTATAATTCCCTCCTTTCATCTTTGCCATAATGCTGAAAACGAAGCTGCTGAAAGTAAAGAAAGGTCAGTCTGGAAAACAAAACAACCCAATCCAATTGGCTCTCTCTGAAGACTTCTGCTTCTTCTCTATGATTTGTATTTTCCTGTGCCAATCTGCAGAGTGGGCAAATCCCAGAGACAGTCAGCCCCTGCCACGAACTATAAAAAGATAATATACACGCTCTGCAGATTCCCTACTCACCCTGTGTATGGAAGGAAATACAACCAGCATGAAGTAGGGGAGGAGGAGTCCAAAGTCTCCTGAGTAAGGGCAGGGCGGAAAAGTAGCACGTTAACATCCATTCCAATTTTTGGTACAGCATGGGAAAAAGTAGTTCAAGAGTGAAAGAGACTGTGGGATACCCCAAAAAAAGGCCAGGGCTTATCTGCACAAGACTAAGAGGTAGGTGAGAGGTACCGAGATAGTGACCTGTAGGGGACGAGCAGGGCAACAGCTGTCTGAAACAGTTCCTGCTTTCTCGAGAATACCTGTCACCCCCCCGGCAGCCCTCCAACACGGAGACTGCTTCCGAGGGACTCCTCCCCCGACCTTCCAAACTTTTTTACAAAGGCTTCTACTAACCTCATCAGTTCCTCCACTTTGTCGTCAATGTCCAAGTCCTCTTCAGAAGCTTCAAAGCTGTAGGACCTTTGAGCCAAGCTGTTGGCAAGCGGGTAGCGGGTAGGTGACATCTTCCCGTTGAAGGCAGACAACCTCTCGTTACTCTCCCTCCCGTTCTGATTAGTAGTGCAAGGCTGTGGGGAGGTGTCGTAACTGTTGCTCGGTGATGGGGACATCCCAGAATGCTGGGTCTGTGTTGAAGCTGTGGCTGTAGAGGAAGATGCTGGAACATTGTTGGTACTGTTGCTGTAGGAACCACCTCCGTAGCTAGACCTTCTTCCAAATTTGTCACTATGCTCTTGATCAAGACGATCCAAGGTTTCCAGCGCGTGGAGGATTTCGTGTCTGGTCATTCCCGTCCGTCTCAGGCGCTGAAGCAGGTCTATCTGCTCTATGGTAAATCTTGGTTCGTCTGTGTAGTGAGACATGGTTTCCAGCAGACTACAAACAAGGTAAAATGTAAAAGCAAATACTTCAGTTCCACAGTTCTCTGGGATACCTGGAAGGTATCTTATATGCGGGAAAGATCAATTCCGGTCTAAAATTTTAAGTCACGCACGACAGAGCTGGCAGCCCAACAGCTCACCTCCGAACAAGCTCGGCAGGCAACCTCCCAGGAACGCTGGTCTCACTCGGCAGCAAAAGGGCTTATTTTCTTTGAAGTGCTCAAATAGCCTTCCTCCTTCTACCACCATTCCCTACA
>NW_009714375.1:3590-19043 GCF_000703405.1 Apaloderma vittatum
CTGCAGTCAGTATCCTTCTCTTTTTGATAAACCGCTGCTACAGAGAGACAGTGGTTGCTCAGTAATTAAAGCTGCAACTTGATTTCAGACAAAACTTTGCCCATTGCTAAGTATCCACCAGATAGAAATCCCAGATTCCAAACCTGTTTGGTTGAGGCCAGAGGTTGAGTTTTTCTGGAGAAGTTTTAACCAGTTCTGATGTGAGATTTATGAATCTCAACTCTTTCGAATCTTAAGCATGAAGAAGTTCAAGATGCCCTAACTTCTTGCTGCTACCTTGAAAAACAGAAGATAAAAACACACCTAGCGGAAATTGTAGTGGCCTGTAGGACCAAAGTTGATACGACTGAAGTCCCGTTTCTGAAGTTCAATTTCTGAAGTTTGTAACTTTTGAACCTGCAATGTTTGTCAGAGATTGCCTGCCCTAACGAGAAAAGTGCAGCACATCCAATTACTACTGAGCTTTCATTTAAAGAAATAACTCCACAGCCTTTTCTCCTCCAAAGGCAGGCTTCTCAGGTAACTCAATCACCACAGTGGCTCGTCAAAAACGTCTTTAACTCCTAAATTTCCCAAGTTGCCAGAAAAATGAACATGCATCTGCTGCAAAGCCCAGAAATGGAACTGAAAAATTACAATATGCTCCCTGACTCTCTTTTCCTTCCTAAGACTCCTCACTACAGATCCAAATGGCATAAAAATGACAAGATCACCTCCTTCAGAACTCAAGATCTTGAGAGGGAGGGATGGCAGATGGAGGGCAGACAGAACCTGGCAAGATCAAGGCATTTTCCATCCTTCTTGTGAATCTTCCTATGAGTCAAGGGTTTATTACAATTCCTGCAGGAGAACAGGATGAAGAGATCCTTCAAACTGCAGGAGATGTGGCAGAGCTAATGCCTGATCACTACAAGGAAGAGCAGACAAACCAGCAGCCTTCAGAAAGTCAAACAAGAATTCCAAGGACTCTAGAAAAACCAAGAGGGATGATGGGCGTCATGATGATGCTAGACCTTCCAGAGACAGAGCTGCCTGTCTCTCTCCACAAAATTTGGAGATCACTCCTCATTTCCAGCTCTGCACTGGCACAGAGAAGTTCCCAACAGGAGGCACAGAGAGATAAAACTTTTTCAATTGCTGCATTTAATCTTTTTTTGGAGATATGAATCACACTAAACCAAACCAAGCCCACGGGTTTTGGACCTGACCTGAGCAGGCAATGGGACCAGGTCTGTCTGTGAGTGAGATGGCATAGCCATGTCGACACCTGTACAGCAAACTGTCTTTGGTACAGGTTTGGTCTGCCACAACCAGGGCACTCTTAACCAATTTGCCGGCATTTTTCAAGATTTCGGGTGAAGTAGAAACCACAGACACTCCGGGTGCAGCCACTCAGGTCTCCAGGCTACAAGTGTCTGGCAGCATGGATGTGGCCAGGTAGTCTTGAGGCTGAAGAACTTCAGAGTTATTCTCTAACAATATGTCTTTATATAAAGAAAGCCTGCTGCTGGACTCATAAGTTGGGAAAAAAAGGGTAATTTTATATTCTTATGAACAAAGCCGAAAACCGGCTGGCTTGGTCGATCCGTAGCTAAAAATTAGCTTTGCGGACATGGTGTTGCAAAGCCACGATGCGTGTATCCACAAAAATGGCATCTGTCACCTGGAAAACTCAAGAAGGAGACGAAACTCCTACCTTTGGCCTCATCAAGCAGCTACTGAGCCCTTCTCATTGCATCAACAGTGTGGACGTGGGAGAAGGAAGCAGGAGGACAAGGCAAGGGGATGACTCCCATCCAAGAAACTGCCTGTGTGGGAAGATAGACGGACTCCAGCCATAGAGTGCTTCAGTCCAACAGGAATGCGCTGTCCTTCGGACAATTGATTACCGAAAACGTACAAGCCATTTTAAATTTTAAAAGACAAACGCCCAGATTACTCTACTAAAAGGAGGGCACAGCAGCCAATGCAGCATTAGACTAGCAACTGACTGGAATTGTAACAACCAAAATTTGGAAGTCGCGTCTCAGCCCGAGACGTTCAGAGCTTGACAAGGAGCATTTGGAAGCAGACACCGTGTTCTAGGATTGGCCTCGGCTTTGGGGGAGGCAGGGCTGCTCAGTCCAAGATTAGTGAGAAGAGTCACCCTGGCTTCCTGACTCACCTCACAAGCTGCGGTGCAGCATGAAATTCCCCCAAGTCCACCCCAAGCAACATGGCTTTCAAACAGAAAATCTCTTCTTAAACATCTGGCCTCGAGCTGGTTTTCACTAGATATGCCTGTCAGCCTTTCCTTGGAGATAAAACCTTTTTTGGCATTTCTTACCATGATTTCTAATGTCACCGTTTCCGGGATCATTTATCCAGCAACATCAAGTTTCACGAGCTCAAGTACTTGGATGAACTGGAGAGTTTAATGAACCAGAGCCTTCACTCAGAATAACCTCTACTCAAAATTCCTGCTTTATTGACTCTTCAACATTTAATACTGAAACATACTTCAGATCATCTCCTGTTTGTCTCAGACCCAGAAACCCAAAGCTTTCATCCTTGTAGCTCTGCGAACGGAACAACTCGGAACTGACAAAGTCGTGACTTTCCAGATGGCTTCAACAACATCAAGTAACACAGAACTTGCCCTTTCCTGCAGCAGTTTGTGGTCATGGCCAGTCATTCCCTTAAAAATTTGCGAGTGATTCCTAATTTGTTTAAAATGTCAGGGCTGAGCTTCTAGATCTGGGTTCTCAGGCCAGATTAATCTCTTTTAGGGAACTACATGTAATCCTTCAGTGAACCCCAAGTCTCCTTTAGTGAATTACACATAATGATCCCCAGTGTCCTGAGATGCAAGAGAAATGGTTGACTCCTGTCGCACATGGCTCTACAGAGGAACGGGATGTGGCCTCCAGCTTGTCCCACTCTGACAGCGCCGGGATCCGCCGTGCAGGCACTGTGATTTCAGTCAAGTGGGGATGCAAGGGTCACTCGACAAGGCCGTCCTCTGCCATAAGAGGAAGACATTTCATGATGTCCAACCCGTGTTCTACAGAGTCCTGTGAATCTGCAGACTGCTTCTAAAATACTGTGTTCAGTTTGGGGCTCTCCAGTTCCAGAGAGACAGGGACCTACTGGAGAGAGTCCAAGGGAGAGCTACGAGGGGGATCAAGGGATTTGGACATCTCTCCTGTAAAGAGAGACTGAGAGACCTGGGGCTGTTCAGCCTGGAAAGGAGACGGCTGAGAGGGGATTTATTAATGTATAGAAATATCTGAGGGGTGGGGGTCAAGGGGAAGGGGACAATCTCTCCTCAGTGGTGCCCAGCAACAGAACAAGAAATAATGGGCTTAAGTGTTAGAACATGGGAAGTTCCACCTCAACACGGGGAGAAACTTCTTCCCTGTGTGGGTGCCGGAGCCCTGGCCCAGGCTGCCCAGAGAGGGTGTGGAGTCTCCTGCTCTGGAGACTTTCCAACCCACCTGGACGTGTTCCTGTGTGGCTGCCCTGGGTGACCCTGCTCTGGCAGGGGGCGGCACTGGGGGATCTCTAGAGGTCCCTTCCAACCCCCAACATTCTGTGATTCTAAAACGCTTGTGGAAATTAATCTAAGAGTAGCAAACTTACTGTCAAATTAAATCCATTATATTAGGTTTAACGTGATCACTGGAAAACGTTGGCAATTCGGGAAAAAAAAGCCAAAACCCCAAATCAATGCTGTGTCTGTCTGTCCACCCAAAACACTCTTCCAGGCCTCCAGTCCTTTCAGACAACTTCTATGTAGTTTTTCAATGCTTAGAAAGATAACAACACCAAAACCAGATACAACCTCTCACTGCTGGTCTCACTAACGTCACACAGAGATGTAAAAACCTCCTTGCTTACCCTACCCTACACAGCACGTGTTGTACCAGACGTATTTCTCATCGCTCTTCTTGATTTTGCACTCCTACTCAACATTTTCGTGTGCTTTCCTACACAACCATGAGATCTCGAAACGATGCTTCCGAGTGAGCTTCACGTTTTGAAAACAACTGCAGGAACTGGGAATTTTCCATTAAAAACCCAAAGCAAATATTGCAAAATGTGGTATTATTGAACATGTTCCAACACTGCCAACCAGCCACTGGTTTTTAATGAATAACTACAGTAACATTATTTAGAACGGTTATTTTAGCAGGCCTTTAGCTGTTTTCCCTTTTTAAAATATGTTAATAAATTTACCCTGTTCAAAGATCAATTTTCAAAGCAGTTAAGTAAATCAGCCGTTTTAGAATCATCAGAATTTCATTCACCTCATTAATTAATGGATATTCTCCACTACCTCATCCACCCCATATTGCTGTAAGAGCTTCTTACCCTCCTGAACTCCTCCGGCTAACTGTAATTCAATTAGCTTTCCCCCTCTTTTTCCTTGTGAAATACAACCAACTGCAAGACGTAGAATAAACAGGGACAAACGGAATGACTGGGGGTGTGCAGGAGAAAAATATAGCAAATACTGTTAAAAAAAGAGAGCAAATCCTTTTTGTGAGAACAAAGACCATCGACCGAGCGCTTTGCTGGGGTGAAACTTTGGCAAACTTTGCTGCCAGTGGAGCAAAATACCCTCGACGCTAGCAGATCTTTGCTTGTGATCACACCTTCATCTTCTGAGCAGTTCACAAAATTCTTACCAGTTACAACGGGCTGTCAACTTTCCTTTGGGAGGCACCTGAAAAAGAGAGTCAACCAAGGGAGTGTTGCTGTGGGTATTTCTCCCCAAAGTTTGGAAAGCAAGACCTCTGCAAAGTACTGAGTTCAAAATTAAAACTGGTCGGTTTTTTATTTATTTTTTTTTAACAACTGAATCTGGTCCTTAAAACGAATCAAGATTATTTAGATCCTGATAGAAGAAAAAAGGTAGCTTTAAGTATCAAACTTATTTACAGTTTTTGCATTAAGTTGGCAGCCACAGCCCAAGTAAGATGGACCAAGTCCACTCACCGCCCCTCAGTGTCTATAAAATCATTGAAAGTTCAAGCTTACCTTTCGTGGCTCATCCAAAGGGAACCTGAGCTACTTGACTATCAGATGAAGGGAGAACTATAAGGAGCTAAATGAAAAAGAACTTATTTCCCTTCCCAAATCCACAGATGTAGAATATCCAGCAGGTCTGAACCAGCCAGATGCAGCATCACTCTTCATTTCTAACACCGCTTTCTGCAGCGAGGGCTGTTCAGGGGCACGGCTGCTCTCAATACTAATGTTTTTCTTCTCCTATCGCCAAGACTTGTTTAGCCTCTTTTTTTTTTTTTTTAAATGAATTTTACCCTTTAGATTTGGGTAAGAAGAGCACTGATCTTGATGGGGGAATACGTGGCAAGACACAGAGTTATTCTCTTCCCCTTATCTTCCTGCCTCTCAGAGAGAAAAATACGGAAAATCACAGCAAGGATTTCTCACCTACTATCCTAGCCCATACAGATACAAGAATCATCTACCCGACACTAACTTTGTAGGTGATGGAACACGCAGAATAATCCCATAAAAACAGCTACGAGCTAAATCCACGTCCAGCTGAACTCGGAGAAGTTCAAAGCTATTCAATTATCCGTTTGGGAATAAGGCCAGACACCAGCCTTAACACCTCTAACACTTGAGAAAATGGCTCTGGACTCTTTAATGATCACAAGCAAACATTTTTTCCACTCTTCTGCTCACTGTACATGAGTAGGAATTATTCTGGCATCACTCAAGAGATCCTTTTCCGCTGAGGTCCTTCTTCAAATTTCTATTAAAATTCCCTGCTTTATCTAATAAGCTCTGCAAAGCTCAAGACTCACAAAACCAGTTGAGTTTTTTGATGTAAGGCCTACATTTGATACGATCTGCATAATATGGATGTGGGCTAGAGCCAAAGTGTTCAGAGCAGGATCCTAGGTCTGGTAATTGGTTTAAGAATGATTTCGATAAAGGCACAATCAACTGTGGCCAACAGGATGGCGAGAGATGCCAACTTCTACCCTTCTTTGATATACAGCTTATCCTGCTGGTCCAGAGTAGGGCCCTCTCAACGCCACACTATCCTCTTCACACCATTTCCAGAATTTGTCGTCTGACCTTTGACAGCACCATCACGTTTTGCAGCTTAAGGTGCACTCTCGCGGGGTCACTGAACACAATCTTGCCCTTCAAACGGAAGGGCGAAATCAAAATCACACAGTACAGCTACGGCTCTTCAGCTGAAGTAGGTTATCACAAAGCATAAAGGAAAAAAATATTGCTTTCTACAACTAACTAAACAAGTGTTTTAACTATCAGTCTTTCTCACAGCTTGAACTCCTTAGATTTTTTCCTGTGTGCACGTGCGTATAGCGCTGTCTGAACCCAGTGGAGATGGATGTCCTCCGGCCGTTAAAAACACGGAGCAGCAACAACCTAATTCACATTAACTACCACTCCGGGTGCTTTCTGTCAGAACCAGTGACTACAAAAAAACTTCACGTCCAGCTGCCCGGTCTGTTAATCTTCTAACCATATTCTCCACACTTGTTCCCCTCTCCATACATGTTTATGAGGTCGGAGGACCCAAGCAAAGTTTCATTCGTTCCTCCTTCCTTTTCTACATCTCCCCCGCCATTACCCAACCCAAAGGACGCAGCTGGTTCTTACAAGATGCTCAAGACAGCGACTTTTATTCTGAGCTACAGCTGTTCCACAAACAGAGCGGTCGACGCTGTGATTCTGTGGAAGGAAACGGTGCACACCACGCAGACGTGTTCAAAAGCAAAGACTGTGTCCTGTCACCTGAACTCTAAGGCACTGCTGGAACAATACACTATCTATAACACTAACAATTCAGGGTATAACACTACCCACCCTTCTGAATTTCAAGCTTTGCCCTTTTCTGTTCTTACTGAGCAAGCGCGTCTCCTTTTCTTCGCAGTCAATTTAAATAATTTCAGAAGCGCCCAAAGCTTTGCACCATATTAAGCAAAGCTGCCTTCAAAACAGTAGTTGATGCTACGAATTCTGGGGCGCAACACAGGATTAAGGGGCTGACTCATCTGAGCCAACACTTACGCTCATCAGTTGCAACTCCAGGATGTTCAGTGGAGTTGTACCAGTTTCCAGGAGAGGAAAAAAAAAAAAATCAGGCCTCAAGTGCTCATCATGTCAACGAACACAGAGCCATCCTTACCCGTGCGTTAGCATAATTATCTCCTGCAGTTGCATCTCTTCGTTCTGATTTTCAAAGAGGACTCTACTCCCATTCATCCTGATTCACAAACAAAATGTAATGACTGCTCTCAGCCCGGAGAAACGAAAGCCTCGCGCTGCAGCAAGGAGTGAAATCAGACTACGAGTTGATCTATCGAGGTTAAACGTCACCGGGGCTGTTTATGAATGCAAAACAGTGCCTTAGGAATGCAGAACGCTGCCATACGCTTTCGATCAAAACGGTGACAATTAATAAGAGCAGCCTGAAACTTCTGAAAATAAATCCAACGTAATCAAATACTCACCGCCACACAAATTACAGCAGGCAAGCTGAGAGCAGAATATCAACACATCATCTTTTCAGGAGGCTTTAAGCTTCTCAGCTAGGTAAAGAGCCCCAAACCCATCTTTCCTACTTCTACATGAGCTGCTCTTCCACTCACTCTTTGGAATTCTTCAGTGCCGGTAAAATCTCTTTTACTGGCTGCTGGCACACTAGCAGTAAGCAAACCCTAGCAGTTTTGCCACTGATTCCACTTAGGTGAGTAACTTACTCTGCTTTATCGTATCCGCTTTACATCTTTGGGAAAGAGAGAGAGAACCTGAGATTGATCTTATAAGGCAAAAATATAATATAAATGCCAATTACTGTCATAATCCAAGTCTTACAAAAGAGACTGACCTCTGACTAAGCACAAGGCTGGCAGCCAGATACTTCTGAATTCAACTCAAGGCACAGACTGATTCACACCGACACCTTATCTGTCTAACCCTAACCTTCCCTACTGCTAAAATCTGGGTTTCCTACCATCGTTGCAATTCTGCAGCAACGAGGCAGGAATTCAAACTCTGAGGCTGGATTCAAGGGCAGAATGAGGGATCAGAAGGACTAACAACCAGAGAGAAAAGCCGTAGTGGCAGCTGAGCGCTGAATCGAGGCCCAAAGCCCAAACCTGTGCCAAGAGCAAAGGAGGAGCTCTTGGATTCGGGAGCCAAAGACTAAGCTTTGGGTATATAAGCTCTGTAACAGAATCGGGGCAGGAATTGTGCGCTCGAGTTACACAGTTGAGCAAATCTCACCAACACACTGAAAGACTGTCTGTAACTCAGAGGAAGAAAGAGAATTATTACAGCAATAAACCTGAGATGTGGGCACAACCAGACACCAGACTGGCAAGTCCCATATTTTCAGCTGGCAAGATTACCGGGGTAGGTATTCTGCTGTCCTCTGCCTCCTCCAGTCCACTTCAGAATTTGGTCAAACCTTTGTTAAAATCCAGACAGAACCTCAGAATTCTTCTCTACTAATTCTTCTAGTTGGAATATCTAAACACTTGAAACGCATCTTTCTACAGAAGATCCCCATCAGGTAAGGAAGTACAACAACATTAAATTTCAAGGAGAGCTCACAGAAAAGACCTGGCTGTCACACAAGCCAACATGACTTGTTCAAAGTCATACAGGCACTCTGCAAGAAGGGAAACCAAGCGCTTGGCCAAACTTTGAGTGTTTTCTCACCGCACACAGAGACATCCTACAGGGTCCATCTATAGCATCAGATATGACAAGGTGTAGGACAAGTTTCCAGCAGTGCCGTCACCAGGATCTCCATCACCTCTCTTCCACACGTAAAGAAAAAAAAGACATTCTGAAGTATTTCAAGCACCTTCGTTCTCCCTCAAGACCTATCACCAGCGGTACCAACCAACACACTTCCTTAAATGGGAGATTTGCTACTTCAGAAAACTAAGAAGCAAACCCAGCGAGTAACTGAAACTTATCTACCCTTAATTTTGTGCTTACCTACAAAGCAATTTTTGTCCCAGTAGCAAAGAGCTAGCAAGTGCAGTTTTACCGGCACATAGTCTTAGTGAAGACAGAGATCAGACTTGGTGAACAAATCAGGAGTAGGTAACAGCGGCTTCTTGAGGAACATAAATCATAATGGCAAACCCATGGGCTTTTGGCTCCTGTTGCTTCAGTATTAGAGTTTTATTTTATTTAAAAGCATCTAATTAATGTTCAACAGGCATCTTTCTGCGTGGCTCAGACTGGGCAAATTTCCTTTTGCACAGACAGAGAAGACCCAGTCTGTACTCTCCGGGTAAGTCCAAATCTTAGTGTGTCCTGCTTGGAACAGGAGGAGAACACCTACTGAGGCTGCAGATGCACGAGAGAGGGTGAACTGACCTGCAACCTGCTCTTCTGCCCAGCTCCAGGACTTGGTGGGTATCTCCTCAGAACAGTTCAGTTTATCAAGCCAGTCAGAAAATCAATCCACCAACCAACCCAGCCACAGCCAGTTTCTGTCCGGGTGAGCGAGCTGAATTAGTTTCTGGAAGACTTTGATGATTGGTATTACCCACTCAACACATGGGGGCAAACCAGTTTGGCCAGAAGCAGAACTAGGCAGAAGAGGCACATGGGCAACACCATTTCCTTTAGGTCCCTTTCAGACTGGCTTAGCTGCCTGCAAAACCGTGAATTAACTCATCTGGTTTATCTTAAAGTAAAACGAAGGGCTCAGACCAGACGTTGTTTCAGTTAAGGAAACTTAAAATGTCAACTGAAGATTCCTACTACCGCCAACTATTTGCACGATACCTTGTCACTGAAGATAAAAAGAGCAAATTAGCCAAGTCCGAAGTTTAATTGACTTGTTTTGTGTCTCCTTCCAAGGAAGCTGAACAGTTAACACAGCTTGGCCGCGTGGTGACTTTCTAAGCCACTGCAACTCCACGGTCTGTTCTTCAATGTGTGCTGACTTTGGTACCGTTCACACACTCATCCCTCTCTTTCTGTTGTTTTCGCTAAATGATGACAAGGCTTCAATCTAGTCCTTTTTCATCTGCATTACTCACACCGATTTTCTCTCCACTCAGCAGCTTTTACTCATTCCCAAGACAGCTCTGTCACTGCTGGCAGATACGACTCATAAACACCGGCCTGATAATTCAGGTAAACTTCAAGTGAGGACACTGAAACTGTCTAGTTCTATCCAAAATCCAAAATGTGTTTAAGCGTCGCTTAGATGTGGTGTTGAGTGAGATGGTTTAGGGGTGAACTTGTAGTGTAGGGTCAATGGTTGGACTCGATGATCCCAAGGGGCTTTTCCAACCTGAATTGTTCTATGATTCTGTGATTCTATGATTCTGTGTTCTATGATCGTATGTTGATAGCTTGAAACACACAACACAAACACCACTAACATACATTAATTAACCAATACTGCCATGAGCCTGTGAAATACAGATAATTATTATTTATTTATGGAGAACCCAGCAGAGATATACTTGCATTGGCTACAGAAAGGCTTAGTTTCAGATAAATTATTAATTCTTGTGAGACTAAAATCAAGAATCTTGTGTTCACATCATGCTGAAACTCCTCTTGACTCTAATCCAACGTGTCCAGAGAAGGGCCACGAGGACACTCAGAGGGCTGGAGCACCTCTCCTGTGGAGACAGACTGAGAGAGTTGGGGCTGTTCAGTCTGCAGAAAAGAAGGCTCCCACGAGACCTTATTGTGGCTTCCAGTATCTCCAGGGGGCTACAAGAGAGCTGGGGAGGGGCTTGTGAGGGTGTCGGGCAGTGACAGGACTAGAGGGAATGGATTGAAGCTGGAGATGGGTCGGTTCAGACGGGACGTGAGGAAGAAGTTCTTCCCCAGGAGGGTGGGGAGACCCTGGCACAGGTTGCCCAGAGAGGGGGTGGCAGCCCCATCCCTGGGAGTTTTTCAGGCCAGGCTGGATGGGGCTCTGGGCAGCCTGATCTAGTGGGGGATGTCCCGTGGCCTGGTGGGAGGTGTCCCTGCCCATGGCAGGAGGTTGGAACGAGATGATCTTTGAGGTCCCTTCCAACCCTGACAGTTCTAGGATTCTATGAACCATGTGTGGAAATCGGGGAGGGGAAATGGTAACCACAACCAGCTGCTGGCTTTGCTCTTCAGACAGAGGATGCTACCCCTCGTAGGAGTAACCAACCTACTCTCTAACCATGGTATTTTTAACACTGTTCAATCTTAATCTTATTCAGTATTTTAAGTTAAAACTTTGTCGTGTTTTGGTTTATTTTTTATTTTAAAAGACTCCGATTTCTTCTTTCCTTTTCTGAAACCACGATGCCCACTTATCCTTTTTAAAAGATATCTATGGTTTGATCTGGAAACTTTATACCTAAATGGGTCATCTTGGCCAATTTCCTCTAATTTAATGCTCTCCAATCCCCTCCAAATAGGTTCACCCCAGCTTTCACTTAGTCAAAAACTCTTCTCCTACACTTAGATTGCATCCTCGATGACAGTAGTAACTGCACATATACTGGATTAAGTCAGAAAAGCTGCTACTTCTCTGACGGAGGGTGGCAGCTGATTAACAGGGCCCATCGAAGTGCCACAACGATTCCAAAAAACCAACAGAACAACGTGACGCGCAACTAAAACCGCACAGAACACGACTGAAGTCTAGGTACAGTGCAGGAGATTAAAACTATATAATTCACAATTTGGAAATTTATGGTGAAAGCCTGCGTCAAAGTTAAAGCTGGCAGACTGTCCTTGTGCTCACACAGGGGAGCCTGAAAATCACTCTGCAAACTCCAAATTACCAGCGTAACAAAGATGCACGGGGCAGTGTGGCCTTACCTCCAGCCTTCTTTCCTGCTGTGAACTAGATCTTTACAATTTCAAGTGGTGCTTTTAATACTCAAATCCAACATATCTCCAGCTAAAAGAAGACGAGGCGGCTCAGGGGACAGGCAATAAAGTAGGAAGCTACAAGTTTTGAACAGAAGACTAAGTCACTAGCAGCAGAAAAAAAATTAATGGTTGTATCAAGAAACTTTTATGAAATACACTGGTAGTTTAGTTTCCAACAGAAAACCCCTGGCAGCGGTTACGATTTGCTGTGACTCCCAGTCGTTGACTGTACTGCCACTTGCACTATGAACGTCCACGTGCCAGATGAACGACGTTACTCCTTGAAACAACCCACACCTGGGAAAACGCGAACGCATTCACAGCGACCCAGTTTCTTGTTACCTGTTCTGTAGAAAGGGTTTCTCTTTCCACCTCGGTCTGACAGAAAGTACAATCAGAAGTCAAGAGCTCAAAATATCTCAAGAATCTGACTGCCAGTGGACAAGCATTCGGTCATGCCTATGAACGAGCTATGGGGAACAGGACCGGCCAGCGAGAGAGACGGATGACAGCGCAGTACAGGTCAAGCTTTTCCTTTCAGCCTGACAAGCTCCAAACTTGGAATTCATTTATTTATTGAAGAGACAGCACGGATACCAATTCCACTGAAGATTCATGACAGAAGTCACTTAAAAGAACGAATTCAAATTCAAGGATGAGATTTAGACAACTTCAGTTTGTATTTGGGTTCAGGATTCAGGAGAGGGTGCTCAGACCAACACATTCAGTCCTAACGTTAGGTGCCTTTGCTATATAATGCCACGTGGATGGTGTTTTCCTCCCCTTTCACCAAGCTGTAGCTGTGCTACACTCCTGCACAGCTCTGGTGTCCTTCTCGCATGGTCAGTAGACGTACGGAGAGCTCTCTTTTAACACTGCCTTTTCTCTGATCAAGGCTGAGTTTCTAACAACTGCATCATTTCCCTTCTCTTTCAGCGACAGAAAATGAAAGCAGAAATAACATACCAGCCAGGCCAAGTGAGCAATTAAATGCTGCTGTTCCCTGGTTTAAATGTTGAGCCATGGGAACTCTCCAATTTAGCCAACTGCTGATCATCGTTTTAACAATTTCTCTGTTCTTTTTAGACAAATTAACAGAAAAAAAACCCCCATCAAACAGCTCTTAAATGTTGTGGGTTGTTTTAGCTCATACTTACACTACTGGAAAAGTTCTGAGCATACTTTACATGGGGATGGGACGTTATAAAGCCTCTTGAGGGTCTTCAGTGTTATTCACCATTCTGTAAAACATAATTAAAATACACAAAAACATTAGAGACTTCATGAAAGGCAAACGCATCCTGACATCTTGTTACCTGGTGTTCAACTGCACAACCAGCTTACAGAGGGTAACGTTACCGCGGTTTCACCGGGCAGTAGCACCAAATTATTTCTCCTTAAAAAAACCAGACAGGCCCCTTCAGGATCCTTCTCACTCACTCAGTCCATCCCTCTGCTAAAAGGCAGGAGAACACACACCAACCACCAAATATAACTGTGGTTAAGAAAAACGCTCCCTGGAACCACTGAATTTTCTTAGGTCATCTTTCAATTTTTATTTTTTAAGTGGATCATTAAAGGCCCACTCTCTTTCCTCCCTTTGCCTTCAGCGGGAGCTCTGACATGGCTTGCAACGGACTCGTGGTCTTAAAGCCTGCCAAATATTCTTCTACATCCAAAGAGCCTATGAACTGTAACGACTCAAGTTATAAATGAATACTTCACAGATCTAAACAAAGCCGACCAGCTGAGCGCTCCGAGCTAGCGCACGCCCATGGGTTAAAAACTGGGAATGTTCAATCACATAACTCTGGATAATCTATAACTAATCCACACCCATATATAACCACAGACATATACTCCAATGCACATTGTAGATTCCTAAGGAGAAAGTTGATGTCTGGTGGTGTAATCAGTCCAGAGACAAAAATTTAAATTGCAATTGATTTCTTTGGGCCACAAGTAAATTAATCTATGCAATCATTTAGCCTTATGACAGTTACCTACCCTTTTAACTCACAAAAGCTATTAAAAGGATTATTTGGCTAACATCCGCAAAGAGCTTAGAAGACAGGTACTATGTTCCGAAAAGGAATGACCTAATAGAATTTTCTTTAGCTATCACTGCTGATGTCTTTCTCCACAAACTAACGTGGACTGAAAGTGCTTCGAAAGTCAAACTATGAACCAACGGGAAAGAGAAAGGCAGGACGTTATACCCAGGCAGACGCAGAAGGAACTAGAGAGAACATTTACACTTCAGGCTACAGGTGCGCGTGAGCTGGAACAGAAGAGCACGGGGATTTGCGTGGGGTGATTTAACGGCTCCATACTGTCTGTAGTATTAGCAACGGAGCCTTGTGTATGGTCCCACCTTGGCTCTTCTCAGCGGTTAAGAGCGGCGCAGATGCTATAGTGTGACTCCTCCCGTATCACACGTGCTACAGGCACCTATTCCAGACGGGGGCCACCGGGCATACACAGACTATATCAGCCTTTTTTTTCCCTTTCTGGATAAAGCTTAGGGACAATCAAGGCAAAAAGCCGGCCTGAATTTTCCAGAAGCAGCACCAGCTGCCAGCTTCTGGCCACCGGGGGTTTTAAGCCCAGCCCCTCGACTGCTCCCACTCGGATGTGGCGAAGGGAAGCGCTGGGTGTTTTCGGGGAGGGAACTGCCGAGAGCTGCCATTCCCAGAACAATTCCTTCAGCCCATGCCTAGGTCTTGAGTTGCCTTCTCCCTCTCCAGGAAAGGAGGTCAGCAAGAGCAAGGGTCGCAGACACGATGAGTGGTCCCAGCAGAGCCTCATGGGGCACGTACTGTGGCCTGGGAGAGAAACCACTGACACCCAAGTCCTGATGGATGGAAAAGCCAAACAGAGAGGTCCCTCGCCAGCAGCCACCCCGAACCCTTTCAAGATTCTTCTACACCAAAACACTTCTCTGTTAAATCTCTCGGCTGCATTTAAAACTTATTCCCTGAAGCAGCCACAAAAAATATGAGATCATGCTGTTGACTTATTGCCAGATTTGGAGTTTAATACGGCGAGCTGTTTTGTTTTCCAAAGGGGAACAAATTAGACTTAAATATATACAAACCTTATGAAGGTCAGGGAGGCGAATGGCAGAGAACTGCATTGCTCAGAGACAGATTCGCTTCCAGAGTGAGGAGTGTGGAAGAAGCAAAGAACAAAACCCACAAAGGAAGAAAAGATCATCTTCCGTCATTGTGAAACACGGGATTAAAACCAGAATGCAAGGAGATGATCGAGAGCCAAAGAAAAGGCTGCAGTAACGCAGGTGAGACAACAAAGGCAGGACAATGGTATCAAGGACACTAATGGAAGAGGGGAAAAATGATACAGACCCCAGATGTTATAAATCTATCATAGAATCCTAGAGTGACTGATGTTGGAAGGGAGCTTAGAGATCACCCAACCCACCCCCTGCCATGGGCAGGGACGCCCTGAACCAGCCCAGGTTGCTCCAGGTTCATGCAACCTGGCCTTGGACATCTCCAGGGAGGGGGCAGCCACAGCCCCTCTGGGCAATCTAGTCCAGAG
>NW_009714375.1:19275-24701 GCF_000703405.1 Apaloderma vittatum
CAGCCCCTGGATCATCCTTGTGGCCTCCTCTGAACACGCTCCAACAGATCCACGTCCCTCTTATGGTGGGGTCACCAGCACTGGACACAGTATTCGAGGTGGGATCTCACCAGAGCAGAGCAAAGGGGGAGAATCCCCTCTCCTGCCCTGCTGGCCACACTGCTCTGGACGCATTTCAGGATGCGGATGAACGAAGAGCCATTAGGATCCAGACCGAATGTGGGATGTGAACAGAGGAGGAAGAAGGAAGTTCTTCCTCCCCAGCTCTGTGAGCACAGATTGAGGATGACGACGTTTCGGCAGAAATAAACAGGGGGAAGCTCACGGGAACACAAGAAATTCTCCATTGGGCTACAGGCTGGATGCAGTGGGGAGCTGTGCCCAGGCCAGGCAGGACAGCAGGTCGGGGAATCCTCAGGGCTGCCGCGAGAGCTGGAGCTGGGAAGGCAAAGGCAGTTGCAGAGAAAGGAGAGGAAGCGAGCGCTTCCTCCGCCCGATGCCAGACGAGCACGGCCGCTCTTGAAAAGGGTTCCAAACAGTCTTGGACTCAGTGTCGGTCTAAAGTTCAGTGGCGCAGAAGCACCTTCCCCGCCCCCCCCCACACGTAAAGGTTGCTTAAATGTTTGTGAGGGGTTTTTTTTTAATTTAAGGGCACATCGTGTGGGACAGAAGCAACCCCTCGCTGTAATTTTCATAAAAAACTCGGCCCAGAACAACGTAACTTCTGTCAGCAGCAGATGATGATTCTGAAGTCATGAATCAGTTACCCCTCTTGTCCCCAGACTCCTTTTAGCAGAAACTGAAGCAGCAAATCAGGGTTGATCACAGCAGCAAAGGCAGGTGTCACCACAGTTGATATGCAAGTAAGAACTCACAGACCTTTGCCCTTTCCGTATTATTCATTAAATGAATTATCTGCTAACACAGGGAAAACACTACCAGCTCCCCTTCCTATTTCTGGTACAGACAATAAAAAAAAAATTCAATATTAATATGGAAATCATGGCCACAGTTGTAGAATCAGACGTAATGAACAATCTTGTTCCCAGCTTAAGTTGCTATAAAGGCAGCTTAAATTTACAATGGATGAGTCTTCATGGCAATCTGTTTTTCAGATATTAAAAATCTCATTTTCTCAGTGCCAAGGACAAGTGGAAGTGTGAAGCACTGGAGTATCAACTCTGCATTTGTCTCACTTGACATGAAATCATTCTCATTTTAGTTCAGATTTTTAATACATTCTTGGGATTCACTTCAGTTTTCCTCATTTCTCACTGTATGCAATTAAATGTTTTGAAGTATACAGCACACCCTGATCCACAACGCCTTGCAGAAGCAAGAAGGAAGTCACTTGGTAAAGATGAGGCTGATATCACTTACTTGGAAGAGAAATTCATTTTCCCTTTTAATTTCTGAGTGAGTCACATAGTAAAAAAAAAAAAAAAATAATGCCATCACTTTGTATTTCACTAATACCTTCCTTGGTAAGTCCTTACGAAGGGCTTTACAAATAACAAATTAAAAGCTTTTGTCCTTGGGGAAGAGAAACATCACCATTTTGTCAAAAGTAAAACCCGAATGGAGGGTCTAAATTCTTGGCTTGAAGCCACGCAGGATGGTATGAGTGGCTGAACATGGTATCTGTCTGAGGACACGGGGCTCACTATTCCAACAGGACGACAACCACACAGCTACTGAAATGCAGAAGAACCAAGCTCCCGCGTGCTGACAGACCTGGTGCACTGACTGCACGGGGAGGAAATTCAGCCCCGAGAACGAGCTTCTGCCACTGCTGAATTTGAAATGAAGGCACGCGTAATTACAAACAAATCCCCTCTCAGAGGTAACAAAAACATTTCAAAATATAAGGCTTTTACTTCATGTACAGCTGAAGGGCTGTGGGAACTGTCAGGTCTTCTGGGTGGATTCTGTGCACTCATGTGTCCATGTAGAGGTGCCTACAAACACGGGCTGTTGGGTTCCAAGTGCTTCCCCTCTCTGAAGCTGGTGTAAAATAAACCAAACCTGTTTACTGACTTATGTCCAGAAGATACCTTGCCTCAAAACCAGCTAGAGACCAAGGATTCGTCCGTTCCAGGTCGTTCCGGTGGTTAATCACCCTCTCTGTTACAAATCTGTACTTGACTCCAGCTCTGACTGTGTCCGGCTCCGGACTCCACACAGCAGCTCCCGTTAAGCTTTCCTTCGTCACCTTGGAGCCCGCTACTCTTGCAAGATGTTCAGACAGGCTGTTGTGTTGGGGAAGGGGTTACAACCGTATCAAATGAAGACAACCCTGGGAAAGGCATAACAACATTGGGAGCCAAATCATTAGCCCAGTGAAGTGCAATCGTACTTCGTCGGGGCCCAGCTCAAACGCCTTTAGGCGAACACCCGCGGTACGGGCAGCAAACAAGAGGAGCTGGAGAAATCTGCGTGCCTGCAGCGCTACGATCTGAGCAGCACCACGGAGACACGGTGGAATGACTGGATATTCGGGAGAAGTTCTTTACTGAACGAGTGGTGAGGCACTGGAACAGGCTGCCCAGGGAGGTGGTGGAGTCCCCAACCCTGGAGGTGTTTAAAAAAAAAGCAGATCTGGCACTTGAGGCTGTGGTGTAGTGGTTGGGTGTGCTGGGATGAAGGTTGGACTGATCTTCAGAGGTCCCTTCCAACCCCTGACATTCTGTGATTCTGTGACTCCTACGACTGGTGTGTGGGATTAGAAGGACATAAGCTCTTCAGGAAGCACAAACAGGAGAAATGAGGAGGAGGTGTTGCCCTCTGTGTCAATGAACAGCCAGAACGCAGGGAGCTCCACCTGGCAAGAGATGACGAAAAGAGCTGTGAAAGGAAGGGTAGGAGACATTACAGCGGAGGTCTGCTGCAGACCACCCGGCCAGCAGGACCAGGTGGATGAGGCCCTTCATACACAGACAGGAGTCGCTGCTCATTCACAAGCCCTGGTCCTCGTGGGGGACTTTAACCACCCTAACGTCAGTTGAAGGGACAGCACAGCAGGGCACAAGCAATCCAGGAGACTCCTGGCATGCACTGATGGTAACCTCCTCCTCCTCCAAGCGACAGAGGAACCAAGGAGGAGAGGTGCCATGCTGGACCTTGTGCTCACCCACACGGAAGGGCTGGTGGGCAATGTTAAGCTCATGGGCAGCGCTTGCTGCAGTGACCCCAGCCTCACCTCTGTGCCAGGAAAAATCATGGAGCAGATCCTGCTGCTAACAGCACTAAGGCACATGAAAAATAACGAGGTGACTGGTCACAGCCAGCGTGGTTTCACCAAGGGCAAATCATGCCTGACAAATCTGGTGGCTTTCCATGGCCAAGTTACAGCTTTGGCTGATATGGGGGGAGTAACAGACATCATCTACCTGGACTTGTGCATTTGACACCATCCCACATGACATCCTTGATGGAGAGCCATGGACTTGATGGATGGACCACTCGGTGGATAAGGAATCAGCTAGAGGGTCACGCTCAAAGAGTTGCGTTAAACGGCTCGATGTCCACGTGGAGACCAGTGACAAGCGGGGTTCCTCAGGGCTCTGTTCTGGGTCCAGGGCTGTGCAACATCTTTGTCAGCGACATGGACAGGGGCATCAAGTTCACCCTCAGCAAGTTTGCCGACGACACCAAGCTGTGTGGTGCCGTGGACTTGCTGGAGGGAAGAGATGTCATCCAGAGGGACCTTGACGGGTTTGAGAAATGGGCCAGTGCAAACTGCAGGAGCTTCAGCAAGTCAAAATGCAAGGTCCTGCACCTGGGCCAGGCCAATCCCAGGCACAAATACAAACTGGGCACAGAGTGGGGTGAGAGCAGCCCTGAAGAGAAGGATTTAGGGGTGCTGATGGACAAGAAGATCAACACGAGCTGGCAGAGCACTGCTCCAAGGCCAATCCTGTCCTGGGAAGGATCAAGAGAAGCGTGGCCAGCAGGGCAAGAGAGGGGATTCTCCCCCTTTCCCTGCTCTTGGGAGACCCCACCTCGAATATTGTATCCAGTTCTGGTGTCCCCTCCATAGGAGGGACATGATCTGTTGGAATGAGTTCAAAGGAAGCCACAAAGCTGACCCAGGGGCTGGAGCAGCTCTGCGGCGAGGACAGGCTGCGGGAGGTGGGGGTGTTCAGCTGGAGAAGACTGCGGGGGCACCTTATCCCTGCTGCAGCGCCTGAAAGGACCTACAGGGAGGCTGGGGAGGGACTTTTAATGAGTGTCCAGTGACAGGACAAGGGAAATGGGTTTAAGTTGAAAGAGAAGAGGTTTAGATTGGATCTTAGGGAGAAATTCTTCAGTGTGAGGGTGCCCAGACTCTGGAACAGATTGCCCAGAGACTCTGTGGCTGCCCCCTCCCTGGAGATGCTCAAGGCCAGGTTGGACGGAGCCTTGATGGTTAAGGGCGTCCCTGCCCATGGCAGTGGGTGGGTTAGATGACCTCTAAGCTCCCTTCCAACCTAAGACATTCTAGGATTCTGTGTTTACTCACTGCTTTTAAAACTGTAGGTACTGCATTTGTATCAAAACTTAAATTCATCTGGGTGCATGCACAGAAGTAGGACTAGTGTCCAAAATACTAAAGCTAATCTAGGACTCTCTAGCCCATTTTCCCAAAATAGGCCTATTAGTGAAAAAAAAATAGAAAAATGCTCTGCCATATGACTCGAGGATGTGTTATATCTGTGCCCTGGAAAGCAAGGTTAAGAACCTTCTCTAAGAACTGCCAGCTCCCGAGCGCACGCTGTGGCCTGGCGACGTGCAGCACCCCGTTCCGTGTGGTCATCCCATCGCAACACAAAGAGAAAAGCTGTTTCTCCATTCCCCAGGCTCCAAGGATTTTAAGTCAGTACCTCGACTGGTACCTTGAGCATGGCTTTGTGCAGCTCCTTAAAAAGAGCGCAATGACCTTTCGGCAAGACCTGTGGCTAAACAAGGACCGCGCTCACTCTGCGTTTGCTGCTCCTTCTGGGTTACCTTCGACTCGAAGCCCGTTGCAAGGTAACACAGCATGAACCGCCACGGCCCGGATCTTTAAGGGACAGGTTGTGACCACCTAAACACCAAATCACAGAGTGGTAGAGGTGGGAAGTGATCTCTGCAGGTCCTTTTGTCCAGCACCCCCACTCAAGAGCCAGGTGCCAGGACCAGATCCAGATGGCTTTTTGTCTCCAAGGTTTGAGACTCCACTGCTTTTCACGGGCCAGTGAATCAAAGGGAGCAAGAGATTACTTTTTAGAAACACAAAAAATTCCAGCATCAATGCTGTTTTCAGTCTTCCTGCGGCTGTGCTGGTTTACCAAGCCCTTTACAGTGCAACCCAGGGGAAAGCCAATTTTGGAATTATGGTGAGGGAATACCGTAGCATCTTGCCAAGTTTATAGTAAAAAAAATTTAAAAATAATAATTTATGGGAC
>NW_009714375.1:24770-27335 GCF_000703405.1 Apaloderma vittatum
CCTTTAGAAAACACACACTTATGATAAAGACACAGTTGGTAAACTTAAAAAGCAAGTAAAACATTGCTTCCACAACATGCCCTGCAGTAGACCTCCACAGAACAATTAGCCACGGATTGCAGTTAAAATCATTTCTCTCATCTTTTTCCTCTCCAATCTGCACAAAAGAAACCTCCCTACCCAAATTCAGGGGAACTGTCTCAGAACTCCATTTGGAAGCAGACTAGCAACAGATCCTCTCTACAGAAAGTCTGAGATCACAAAATCATGAGTTTTCCCTGACTCTCACACACGGCTTCCAGAAAGGCAGCAAACACTGTCACCAAGATACATCGGCAGGCACATTTCGACAGAGAACCCCGGGTAATATTTTCATTATTGCTTACAAATGAGCATCTATTTTCCCCGACTCTCACACACAGCTTCCAGAAAGGCAGCAAACGCTGTCACCACGATACATCCGCAGCCACATTTCAACAGAGAACCCCGGGTTATATTTTCATTATTGCTTACAAATGAGCATCTGGCCTTAACGCACCAAGCACCTATGCTGTTGTATCTCCTGACTTTCAGTATGTTGTCCCCTCCAGTCATGTCTGAAAACTTGCCTGGAGCCAAAGTCCAGACTCGAATTAGCTTTTCTGGCTAAAATTACAAGTGAATCTCGACAGCTGACACCTGACAGCAAGGCACACAAACCCATGGCTACTGGCTGCTACAAAGCCCACCTCCTACATCAACAAACAGGTTACCTCGATCCACTGAGATCAGCCTGAGCACTGAAATGGATGAGGAAGAGCGAGATGGTCATTCACACGTGACAGAATTGAAAGAAGTGACTCTCAGCTGAGCAAAAGGCTTGACACCGCGTTGCAAGAGAGCAGGAGCTGTCACAAAATTGGTAACTGCATGCCAGAAGACAACAGGGAAGAGCAGAGAGCTGAGGGGTTAGCCCAGCACCAGCCAGCTCCGACAGAGCTACAACGGGTACGACGTACCCTGAAGTAGAGCGAAGATTTAAAGCACTTACATGTCAACGGGGAGGACTGTACCCTGAACTCCGTGGATATATACACATCGTAAAGCGCATACGTTCACCGAGACAAAACTGCAGGTAGGAGACTGCCAAGTCCTTGAGTCTAAGCCTGGGCCAAACATACAATAAATGAGAGGCTCCTTCAGAAAAGATCCCAGTTAACACTAACTACCTTGCAAGTTTTCTGCTAGGAATACAGCGACCCAGTAGAGCTGGATACGCCAGCTGAAATGAGATTCTATCTTGCCAGGCATCACATGTGCAGACTGCGAGGAAGCTTCCACCGCAGAGCATTGTTAGCGAGCATCTCTGGTTATTAAGTCTAATCGGGCAGGCTCACGTGCAGCCCATACCCGTGTGGTTATGCCCGTAACAATGCCGCCGTTAAAATTTCTCACCGACTGGAACTGCTCAAATCAATTACTACGCCGTACACCGTGGGAGAACCCGATCTCCTGAAGTGCCCCAGTTGGCCATCTCCCTAGTCCAGCTAGTACCAACCACCCCTTGGGGCCCAGCGAAATTACTTACCCTGCTGGACTGCAACTCGAGCGCAACAGGATGCAGGCCAAGCAAACCACGCCCAACAGTGCACACTAGGAACAAGAAACTATTGCTAACACGGCGTCAGCGAGGAGCTCATTTATGTTGGAGAGCAATGTGACAGAGCTGCCCTGCATACCGCACGTGGCAAGAGATACTCAACTGAAGGAAAACCAGCAACAGAAGAGCATCCTGCAGGTCCAAGATGGTCAGCAGTGCCCTCAAAACATCCATCCCGTACATAAAACTTTGATAAACTAATCTCAGAAAAATAAGAATGTTGTCTACCTTGATTTCAGCAAGGCTTTCGACACCGTCTTCCACAGCACCCTCAGAGGCAACCTTAGGAAGCGTGGGTTAGGTAAATGGACAGTGAGGTGGGTTGAAAATTGGCTGAAAGACAGAGCTCAGAGGGTTGTGATTAGTGCTGGAGAGTCTAGCTGGAAGCCTGGAACCAGTGGTGCTCCTCAGGGGCCACTACTGGGCCCAGTCCTCTTCAGTATATCCATCAACAACCTGGATGAAGGGACAGAGCGTACCCTCAGCAAGTTTGCTGATGACACAAAACTGGGAGGTATGACTGACACACCAGAATGCTGTGCTGCCATCCAGCGTGACCTGGACAGGCTGGCAGAGAGAAACCTTACAAAATTCACCATGGGCACGCGTAGGGTCCTGTACCTGGGAGGAATAACCCCTCAGATCAGGACAGGCTGGGGGCTGAGCTGCTGCAAAGCAGCTCTGAGGAAAAAGACCTGGAAGTCTTGGTGAGCAACAGGCTGACCATGAGGCAGGAATGTGGCCTCACAGCCAAGAAGGCCAATGACATCCTAGGGGGCACCAAGAAAAGTGTGGCCAGCAGGTCAACGGAGGTCATTGTTCCCCCTCTGCTCTGCCCTGGTGAGGCCACATCTGGAGTCTGGGTCCAGTTCTGGGCTCCCTGGTCCAAGAAGGGCAGGGAACTGCTGGAGAGGGGACAGCAAAGG
>NW_009714376.1:0-9457 GCF_000703405.1 Apaloderma vittatum
GGAGAGGGAAAAGGTGTGTTGAGGAGAGAGGGGGCAAAACTGGACCGAGGGATACAGTTCCCACAGGAGGGGAAAGAGGAGACAAGTTCCTGCCCAAACTAGGGTGCCTCTGTGAGGTTGGGGTGCCAGCAAGGCTCCATCAGGGTGGATCCCCTATGGAACCATCCCCCACGAATAATTCTCTTATTTTGCTTTACAATGCGTGGCTCATCTTTCTGACCTCACGGTTTTCCAGCCATCGATGTAATATGTTTCCCTTTTCCTTTCAGGCTCTTCTTGTCCTGAAGCAAATCTTTCCTCCTAGACTTTAGACACTCATTTTTCTGAGACCCATCTCCTTTGGATGGAGTACGGATTCCAAAGAAAGGAAATAATGCTTTCAGGCCCTGAGGTTTACACAGGAAAGACAGGGAAATAGTAATTGTCCAAATGTGATTTTACCCATGAGTGAAGAATAAGCACATTTACTTTCTCAGTAGGGTTAACTAGAAGTAGGTGCAGCAGAGAGTATTTAATCGCAACAGAAAATAGTTCCTCCTGTGTGACACACAAGGGCCAAAGCAAAATCATTTTATGTTTAGTGTGCTGTAGAAGAACCTTGTCAGAGATTTAGAGAAAGCAGCCAGTTGCAAGCAACCTTCTGTACCTGTTCCATCAGTGCCTGGTGCCAAAGGATGTCTAAATCACCTCTGGAAAGCCACATTTTCTTTCAATAAAAGTATGTATATTTTTTAAGCACATACAATTGAATGCTTTGGATTTCATAGAAGCAAAATAACTTTAGGCTGGATCTCAGCAATTTATTTGCCTTGTGAAGTCAGTCCTACCCTATCAGCTTACATAGGTATAGAATTATGTAGTCATTTCTCTCTGAATATTTCTTCGCAATTGGACTCAGAGAGAATATTCTTTACAAATGGCACAAAAGACATCTTTATATAATGCTACATAAAGCACTGTTATCTGCCTCAAGTAAACCTTGTTTTACAAATGCAGGTTGTCCAAAATCTGGACAGTTACACCTTTGGTTTTACTGATGAAATGCATTTTTTTCCCTCACATATGTGAATATGGTAAAGCCCTTTATTTGCCTGCAGTAGTAGAGAACTGTTACACTGCACCAACAAAGGGAAGTCTACAGTTTGCAGATAGATCAGCTGGGTCCCTAAAATTTTAAAACAATGATCTTTCACTGAACATCCTTTAAAGAAAAAAGCCTGAAAGGCAGCTTACTGAGACGGATGTTGGCCTCTTCTCCCTAGTGAATAGTGATAGAACAAGAGGGAACGGATTCAAGTTGTGCCAGGCGAAGTTTAGGTTGGATATTAGGAAAAACTTCTTCACCGAAAGGGTGGTGAAGCACTGGAATGAGTTGCCAACGGAGATGGTGGAGTCGCCATCCCTGGACGTTTTTAAAAAAAAAGTTGGATGTGGCACTTCAGGAGATGGTTTAGTGTCACGGTAGTGTAGGGCTGTGGGTTGGACTTGATGATCTTAAGGTCCTTTCCGACTTTGATATTTCTATGATTTTACGATTCTATGAATTCCAAAACAAAATTAATAATACTGAATTTTAAAAATTTTGCATTTGAAAAGTAACTGGAAAACACTCATTTATTTGTCTAGAACATTTCCTTGCTATTCTCGATTGTTTCTTGTTACAGTCGTTAGTGTTTTTTCAACATTGTTATGTTAGGATTTTAATGGATTTCTTTTTGCCTTTTTAGTCTTTTTCCTTCATATTTTTTGTGGATTTGTTGAGTTTTTTTAGGAGTGGAAGAGTGTCCACTAACTTCAGAGATGAATCCTGCCAAGTTTTAGAAAATGGGTATCCCTAAGCTTTTAGTTGGCTTTACTAGCACTTCTCCTGTGAGGTACACATTACTAGACTGACCGTGAAGCCTACCTGCGGTTCATATGAGTTTGCAACTCGGAAGATATCTATGGTAAAGCATGGTACAGTCGAAACTCAGATTGTTAACTCTGCAGTTTCGACCTTGGACTCCAGTTGTGGGAATGTTCTGCATCTTATGGGAGGATGCTCCTTACACAGGGCCATACACAACGGCAATATTTAACTCTATACCAGTTCTACAATAAAATTTTTTCTTGGTTTAGCAATATTGATTGTAGGTGTTGAGTTCTTCAAGGCATTTATCTTTCAACCAAGTCTCAAATGTATATGCAGTTCTACTGTCATACAATGATTTTGCTGACATAATTAATTTTCTAAACCAACTTAGCAGAAAGGCTTTGTCTTTATATGGCAACATGGTTATCCCATACTGAAACTGAGACTTGATTTACTATGCAGTGCCTGAAATTAAACTACTGTAGTTACAAGTGTACCTGCTTTTCTCGTAAGTCCATGTAAGCACTCATCTCTCTCTAACTTTTCATCTATCTCAATGTACATGGCATTTCATTCAGGGTAGAACACTTCTTTCCAAGCTAAAGTATCAAAAATGTCCTAGAAATATTTGTCTTTTTCACACTGATATTTAGCAATCTGAATAGTCTTTATTTTCAAGTCTTTGTTCTGTCTGTCCATAGCATTCAAGCTAAACTAAGGGGAACAAATCTTTCTATTTAAAGAAAAAAAAGAAAAAAAAAATCTCTCACAGACTGGTAACTATATTTTGATGGAAAACATATGAAAACAGTTTTAGCAAAAAGTGAATGTGCCTGATTTCTCCTAAAAGATCCAATATTACATGAATGTTACCAGGCTACTCGTGGTACAGACATACATAAATTTACATGCTTCCAAACAAAGGATTACTTACTTGTGACTTTTTTTTTGGTTTGGTTTTGTTTGGGGATTTTTTTGTGTGTCTGTTTTGTTTTTTTTTATCTCAGACAAAAGCCTTGGATATGAAGGTGATACAGTGCAGTCTTGGCAGTCTTTCCGTTTCGTGTTTCTCTTCGGTGTCTCTGTATCACTCATCTGGTAGCACATTTGGTTCTTGGCTAGAGGGCAAGACTTCAGTTTCAGAAGAAGACCAAACAAGCATTAGTTTTTATGCTGCCAGTGCTTTAGTGCCTCAATAGCTTGAGAGGGAGCTTTTCTCCAATGTGGAATTGGATCTTGATATCCTCTAAATACCTACTATTCCTTCCAGTGTCATTCCTGAAAAACAAAATTTGATCTTAAGATCAGATGTAAAACTGAGATTCAATTTGGTGATTAGCGCAAAGGAAGTTAACTATTCGGGGAAAAAAAAAAAGGGAATTAAATATGGAATATATTATAAGGATATGATTAGCAAGATGTCTTTTGTATAAGAGAAATACTCCATTAAAACAGGGTTTTGGAATTTAAGTGCATTGCTGGTTTTCATATGTTTCTCATTGTAACTGTCCGTTTGTTAGGCTGACTCTCATTCACTGTTTCTTTTTTAGTGGGATGTTTACTTGAAATTAAGTGGGAATTAATGGAAAGCTACCACCATGAGCGATGTTCTACCTATATGTGTGTATTCCTGATGGCACTGTTGCCTCCTTCCTTCATGGGCGATGGATTCCTGTTGAGGCTGATTGATGCTGCCTGAGCCCAAGACAGTTGCTCTGTCCCAACAAGAAATGCTGACCTGAATTCACAGAGCTTTTGCAGCTGCCCTAAGGTTGTGATTCGACTGTGTTACTGTATCTCACCACCAGCTCCTCTAGCAGTGTGTGTTTCTTCTGGATCAGGTTCAGCACGTGGTGGCGTTTTTGTGGAATTAGCCAAAATATATATATTTTAAAAAAAAAGAGCTGATAACAGTATTAGACTTTTCTGAAAGTGGATGATGTCTAATCCAGTATAAACCATAATGCTGCAAAATCAACCCTTGGCTGTGGCATTTTAGAGGCAGAAGTAGGAGTCCTGAATTTAAATTTACTATTACTGGACCGTGCAATTCACAGCCGTGTTTCCACTGGCTGATAGCTAATTTAAGGAGGCCTTCGTATTTCCCAGACCTTTTTTTTCTTGCACTCATATCCTTATTCACCTTAGCTGGTGCAGCTAGGTTTCTGGGGAGGAAAATTAGGACAAGAGAAGAAATGCTGTAAACTTTTTCAGGTTAAAGGCACTCAGCTCCTTCCCATTAAAAAAAGATTAATTGATCTTTGGTTTCTGCAAAGAGCTGTGGGTCCCGGCAATCTAAAATTGGTTAGTTATACTTTTGAGGGTTGGCCATTTTAGTGTTTTAAGTATAAGTAGTAATTTTATCTTTTTTTTCCAAAGTGAGTTCATACAGCTCCCAAACATCTGCTACCAGTGGGGAATGCTTAAGAACTCAGCCAATTTAGTTGCTCATTGGAGCTGCAGGAAGTGACTGCCACAGATACACGTGCTGCCACTGCTCTCCCTGGGCCAGCTCTGGCACTTGCCTGACCCCTTAGTAAGCCGAATATTTTTACGAAGCCGGCAGTGCTTTTAGAACAGTCGTTACAAGAAACGTAGCAGAGAAGTGAGATGTCCTGAAGTGTTCTCTTCTTGCTTTATTTTCCCCAGTGATGCTTTTGAAGCTTCTGTCAGGTTGTTAACACTCACGTGACATGACAGAATTTTCCTTCATTGAATCAGCAAAAAACCTGACCCACGAAGAAAAACAGGTAGTTTCTGCGAATTTACGAAGTGAACTCATCCAGCCAGGGACAAGTGCCAGAGCAGGTGGAAAGGAGTGGGCTGACCTCCCTTCCAGGAGCAGGAAGAGAGAGAGAAAAAAGCAGGGCTGCTGCTGCAAGACGTTATTTCACTCAGCCACCAAGTGGAATTACTCCCCCAGGGAGGTGAAATCCTAAAGCTTGAGAGTGGAAAAATTAGGGTAGGAGAAAGACGGCTTGTAAAGATCTTTGGTTTTAAAATTATTCTTTTAAATACCATCTGAAATTGATCTGTACTCTTGCTAATGACACTTCACAGAATCACAGAATCACAGAATGTCAGGAGTTGGAAGGGACCTCAAAAGATCATCTAGTCCAACCTCCTGCCAGAGCAGGGGTGTTGAATAAGGGAATTGTGTTATAAAATATTAGTGTAGAAATAACTTTCAATTACTGAGCTTACTACATTTATTTGCCTTGAGGAATATGTTGCTGATACAGAACAACAGATTAATAACAGACAAAAAGCTGGAAAATTGAACTCTTTAATATACTGCTTAACATCATGGCATAGCGAACAAAACACATTCTAGCACTACTGTGGCAGTAAGACACTGTATCCATTACACCAGTTCTTAAGCTCAAATTTCTGTATAAATACTTATGTTATTGCAGCTAGTTGTCTGAGACTAAGAAATTCACAAATATACCTAATATCTGTGAGTAATACCTTAGCATATGCTGCTAACAAAAAATACATTTAAATAGGCTTATAAATTAGCATGCATTTTATCTGAAAATCAATGTGAGGGCTTTTAAAATCCATACATCTTTCCATAGGTTTTACTTCAGACATATTTCACCCAAGTTGGATATTTAAAAGTGCCGTCCTTTTGGTGAATCAGTGATACAATGTCTTACAAATCAGGTTCATGTTATGGTATCAGAAAATTATTTTCTTTTTACTCCTCATCATACATGAACTTGTCAGATGCTTAAATGATTTACAGATTCACCCTAAAATCTGTACCTCAGATATTTATGATCCTCAAACACACAGATACACATTCTATAGCTAACATGAGCTGTCTGACATTCTACTCTGCTGGCAGATGAGATAGACTACAGCCCCAGTTTTGTCAAAATAATCAGGACGTCGCTAACTTAAATAATTTCAGCAAAACTGGATTAGGGAGTGACCCGGCAGTAATGTTGTGTACTAGTATACTTGCAGTCATTGATAACCAAAAGTACAGTGAGAAGCGCTACCATCTCTAATCTGTCTCAGCTGCAGCCAGACAACATCCTTGGCCAGCCCGAGATTCACAGTATTTTAAGGCTGGCTGGAACGATCGGCTCCACTCGTTGGACTTCCTAAAGGCACAGTTAAACACTGAGCTTTTACTGACTGAGATGCAAATTCCGCTCATCTCTGTGCCTCTGCAGGAAACCATTCGATTTTGATTTAAAAACACAGTTTGAGAGATAAAAGCCCTCCACCCCACTGGCTATTTAACTAGGTTTTTATCACTCTTACTCTTTAAAATTAACGCTGTGCTACTACTTTCCAGATTCAGTTAATAACTTCTGGGCTCCTGATACACCTTAAAAAAAAATTTAAGAACACAGGAGTCATCCCTGACAGTGCTATTTCTCAGTAAGTAAACCAGACTTTAGCTTATAGACAGAGGTCAAAAACTTAACACTGAATGTTTTTCTTTCTCTTAAGACCTGTTCCACTGATATCCTTCACGGCCATTGCGACACTTTTGCTGACTTCTAACACCCTTTCAAGTGCAGACACCAGTATCACACAGAATATTGCAATTAAACTGTTTCTCATCAGTGCTATAGAGGGATATATAGTCATTCCCCAACTCACTTTCATTACTTTAGGCCTCCTACATTAAAGGATCATATTAGCCCTTTTGAGATGTTATTGCACTGGGATCTCATGTCAGATTACTTGTCTGCTGCCACTCCCTAAATCATTTTCTAATCTCATTCTTTCCACAACAGAGCTGTGTATTAACAAAGGTAGGATGCCTTTCTTGTTTCAGTTTTTGCATTTGGCTGTATTAGAATGCATTTCATATAAACAGGTCCAGCAATTCAAGAGGAGAGCTTCTTTGGCCTAGGATACTTCCTCATCACCATTGACCATCATCATCCAAGAATGCCTAGGGGACCTTTGACTTAGGGATAGAAATCTTTTAATTGATAAGTGTGTTTTGTCCATTTAATTTTTAACTTTGGCAAGTCCTTTATTGGTACTGCGTAGTTCTGATGTTTTAAATGCTATGTCGTGTCACTTAGGAAGATGCCTTACTGGAAATCGAAAGATTGCTGTATCTGAGTTGTCGCTTTTGGCTGGACCTAGGCAGCGCTATCTTATGTGTACTCCACGATTCTCTTGTTTATGTTGTCCAGGTCAGGAAGTTGATCACAACATCTTGTGCTTTTCTTTCAATTCATGCGCAAAGGGTGCCATGGCCTTAAGTGACGTGCAGAGGTTTTATAACATCTTTCCCCGTCCCATCTTTAGGGTTTAGCTGCCTGTGCTCAAAGCCAGCTCTGGTTTGTGCACTTGTGTGACTTTAGGTCAGAGCTGTATGAGACAGAGCTGTGAGAAGCCTCATGAGGGCCTCCCCCGCTTTGTTCAGAAGTTCCTTTTATGCTCAGACCTTTGCTCCTTATCTGAGCCATGATGGAGATGTGCCTGTGCCTGGCCTTGTACTTTCCTCATCCTGACTTTGACCCGTCTGCCTTGACCTTGAACGTTCTATAGCCTATTCTGCTCATCACTGGACTATGACAGGCCCTGGTCATCCTCATTGGACCTGTTCCACTCTACTTGTTGAGGTACCATGGGAATGCATGCCCTGTCAAAAACGAAGCAACCCTCATCCACTTTGTTGTGATCCTCAGCCTCTGGTTCACCCTCCCTTGCGGAGAAGGCTGCTCCTGCTGATTCCTGATGCAAGGCTACTTCCCATGGACACCAAGGTGCAGGAAGAAGGGAAGAGAAAGAAGTGCTGCATGCTTGGGGTTCAAATCAAAAGCTGGACATTGCTGGTCAAAGAGCTCAGGAGCACTCTTGGCTCTGACAATTCAGGCATTCTCAAAATCAGCTAAACAAAGAGGCAGTTGGGTGGGTTTGCTACTTTTGTGTCAATAGCAAACAACTGCAAGCCTGTAATGAAGCACTTGAATTGTAAATCAGCTTTGGCTGGTAAAGAATGCAGGCAAAGCTGCAAATTTCTTCCTGCTTTGTGCTGTGTATTAAGATTTAGATACTCTGGCCATTTCAGAAACTTAAAGTGATAACCATCAACTGTTAAACTGGCTCTAAGTATTAAGATACTGTGCATAGTATTACAAAACTATTAACATTGATTCAACACATGCAAGCTATTTTTAAAAATTATCTTTATGATGTCGCTAGAACACAGTGACTCACTAGAGTAGTCAAATGTATGTCTTCTTCCGCAATAATTTTCTTCCATTTTCTCAAATCCTTTAACTGCTTGACAGGTATTTTTTTAGCTATTATCACCACCTTCATAATACTTCTTGGAAATAACTCTAGATGTTTTTTTCTCAGATGCCCTCTTTCACCTTTCCAGTAGTACACCAAGTTTCGTATCTCCAGAGCTGTTACGACACATTGTTTGTCTTCTACTGTGTAGCTTCTGGTATTTGTGGTTGTAGATTTTGCACCAGGCAGTTCCATCTCAGAGGTGCATCCCAAGGTTTGCACTGATATCACCTTGCAGTGCTTACTCTGTGACCTTGCATCATTAGAGAACATCATAAGCAGTATTTCAGAATCATGTGGACAGATAACTTCGTTTCTTATTATCACTATCTGCAAAAATAAGGCAGGAGAAAGTGACAGGACTTAAAAAGTCTTTGTTTATTTGTGTCCTGTTTACACGTTGGACTGGATACACTCTCCTTTCTCTACAGTTTGGTATTAATTAAACATTAGGAATAATGCACTGATACTTTAAAATATTTTCCTTTCTTTGTCTTTCTAGTCTTTCAAAAACTTTGACATTTTTAATTACATTTTTAATTACACTGCACTATCTCCTTGAAGATTAGTAGATATGTGAACAAGCTGTGGACTTGTTCATGATACTTTTTGTTTACTTACAAGGATTATGGTTTTGAGTGGTTTTGAGACTGGTCAGAGAGTAGGGGAGAGAGATCTGTGCCTGGCTGTTACCTTGTAACCCAGCTAGTTCAGGCTTCTTAAACATCGTGTTTAAAAAGGGGCATTCACTGAAGCCATTCAATTCTGTTAACAACTTCTATCAAAAGCTTAGTACTGATTAAATGTGCATTTCTCTAGTGCCTCTCTCCGTCATGTCAAACCCTTGTTTGGTCTCTTTACTCACACAATTGGCTTAGCTGAGCAATAAGTACGAACCCACCTAAAAAAATGATGGTTTATACTTCCAGCAGACAAAGTTGATGAAGATGAAAGCAGAGCTGCTTATCACTAACTCTCTAGTTCCTCTGGGGTAATGAGTTCAGGACAGTAAAGCAGAAAATGCTTTCATTATTTTTTGTAGCAAGGCCAGTTTGTTCATCATCAAATCTTCTCTACAAGTTCTTGTACCTGCTGTCTCATTCATCTACTGCAAAAAACTTTCCAGTGAAGAGGATTTAACCTTGTATCTCTATGCTACTGTATTTACAGACCAGTTTCCAATTAATTTGTGGGAGACAAGAAGAAGAAAATTTATTTAGGTGCCTCATAATTGAAAAGATTCGTGTAATGCACTGTGTTAGAAAAATGCACACACTATTATGGAAAAGAAAAGGAAGGAAGGGAAGGGAAAGGAAGGGAAGGGAA
>NW_009714377.1:0-27794 GCF_000703405.1 Apaloderma vittatum
AGGACACTCAGGGGGGACCTTCTCACTCTCTGTAACTCCCTGCAGGGAGGGTGCAGTCAGGTGGGGTCGGATTCTTCTCCCGGGCACCCAGTGATAGGACGAGAAGGCACGGCCTGAAACTGTACCAAAGGAGATTTAGGTTGGATCTCAGGAATCATTTCCTCACACAGAGAGTGCTCAGATCTTGGAACGTACTGCCCAGACAAATGGTGGAGTCACCGTCCCTAGGGGGGGTTTAAGGAGAGGTTGGATGTGGCACTTAATGCCATGGTCTAGCCAATGTGATGGTATTGGGTTGTAGGCTGGACTTGATGATCTCAAAGGTCTTTTCCAATCTCAACAATTCTGTTATTCTTTGATTCTGAAACTTTTAGGCTTCAGGCTACAGTTTTGTATTCTTGGCAAAACCTTGATGTTTTTTACCAAAAGATAAACAGAGCAAATAATAGTCTTCTTCTGATATTTCTGCGTGAAGTAGGGCTGCAGCACTCTGTGAACACGTTCATCACTAGAAGGAGAATCATGTTAATGGATTACATAAACATCATCCTTTTTCTTCCAATAACAGGATGCCACAGAAACATAGTACATGTTAGGTACAACCATAGAGCTATAGATAATATATGAATGCAACAGGACTGAATTTTATTTGGTCTATAAATAGTAGATTTTACCAACAGAATGAAATAATGCTATACCTTGTTTTCAGCAACAGGGAAGGGCTGATGGGCAATGTTAAGCTCATGGACAGCCTTGGCTGCAGTGAACATGAGATCGTGGAGTTTAAGATCCTAAGGACAGCAAAGAAGGGGATGCTCAAGAAAGCTTGGAATGCTTGACTTCTGAAGAGCTGACTTTGACCTCTTCAGGAACTTCCTTGGTAGCATAACATGGGACAAAGCCCTAGTGGGACTGGAAGCCCAGAAGAACCGGCTGACTTTCAAGGATCTTCTCTAAGCTCAAAAGCACTGCATCCCTAAAAGGAAGAAATCTTGCAAAAATGCCAGGAGACCTATATGAATGAACAAGGAACTCCTGACCAAAATCAAACACAAAAGGGGAATTTCACAAAGAGTGGAAGTAACAACTGGTAACCTGGGATTAGTCCATGGAGATTGCTCATGAAACTAGAAACCACATTGAAAAAGCTAAAGCCCTGATGGAATCGAATCTGGTCAGGGACATTAGAAACAACAGAAAAAGATTCTAGGGGTATGTCAAAGGAAAAAGAAAAACAAGAGAGAATGTGAGGCCTCTCTGGAGAGATGCAGGTGATCTGGTTAAAGGGGATAGGCTGAAGTCCTCAACGACTTTTTTACTTCAGTCTTCACTGGTAACCACTTGTGTCACACCACTGAAGTCACAGAGGGCATTGGTTGGGTCTGGGAGAGTGAAGAACTATCCAGGTCCAGGAACATCTAGAGAACCTGAAGGTACACAAGTACATGGGATCTGCTGAGATAGACCCAAAGGTCCTGAAGGAACTGGCAGCTGAAGTTGCTAGGCCACTGGCCATCACATTCAAGAAGTCATGTCAGTGTGGTGAAGTTCCCGCAGACTGGAAAAAGGGAGACATACCCCTATTTTTAAAAAGTGAAGCAAAGAAAACACAGGGAACTACAGACCAGCAAGCCTTACCTCTATGCCAGGTAAAATTGTAGACCAGATCCTTCTGGTATCTATACTAAAGCACCTGAGAAATAATGAGTTGATTCGTGACAGCCAACAAGGGCAAATCGTGCCTGACTAATTCGCCAATGTTCTACAACAGAGCTACAACTCTGGTTAACAAGGGAAGAGCAACCAACATCACCTACCTGGACTTGTGCAAGGCATTTGCACATGATGTCCCACACGACATCCTTGTCTCTATGATAGAGAGACATGGACTTCATGGGTGGACCACTCAGCGGATAAGGAACTGGCTAGAAGGTCGTACTCAAAGAGCCTAGGCTCGATATTCACGTGGTGACCAGTGACAAGTGGAGTTCCTCAGGGGTCTGTTCTGGGTTGAGTGCTATTCAACACATTTGTCAGGACAACAGCATTGAATGCACCCTCAGCAAGTTTGCCAACGACACCAAGCTGTTTGGTACTGTGGACTCACTTGAGGGAAGAGATGCCATCCAGAAGGACCTTGACAGGCTTGAGAAATGGGCCAGTGCAAAGTGCAGGAGCTTCAACACATCAAAGTACAAGGTCCTGCAGCTGAGTTGCGCTAATCCCAGGCATGAATACAAACCAGGTACAGAGTGGGCTGAGAGTAGTCCTGAAGAGAAGGACTTGGTGTTATTGATAGTCAAGAAGACCAACATGAACTGGAAGTGCTCTCATGCAGCTCTGAAGGCCAATTGTATCCTGGGATGCATCAAGAAGAGTATGGCCAGCAGATTGAGAAAGATGGTTCTCTCCCTTTACTCTGCTCTTTTGAGACCCCATCTCAAACAATGCATTCAGTTCGGTGTCCCCACCATAAGAGGGATATGGATCTGTTGGAGCATGTTCAGAGGAAGGCCAGAAAGATGATCTAGAGACTGGAGCACCTCTGCTATGAGGACAGGCTGCAGGAAGTGGGATTGTTCAGCTTGGAGAAGACTCCAGGGGGACTTTATAACTGCTTTTCAGTACTTGAAGGGAACGTACAGGAAGATGGAGAAGGACTTTTTAGAAAAGTGTCCAGCAATAGGACAAGGATAAATGAATTTATATTGAAGGATAACAGGTTCAGACTTGACTTTAGAAAGAAATTCTTCAGTACAAAGGTGACAAGACTCTGGAAAAGATTGCCCAGAGAGGCTGTGGATGCTCTCTCCTTGAAGATGTTCAAGGCCAGGTTGGATGAAGCCTTGAGAAACCTGGTCTAGTCAAAGGCTTCCTTGCCCATGGCAGAAAGGTTGGATTAGATGATCTCTAAGGTCACTTCCAGCCTAAGACATTCTATGATTCTATGATAATTTCTTCTATCCAATGCCTTTTTTGAAGAACTTAGTGTTCCTGTATGTTTTCGGTACCTTCATTCACAACATGGGGATACTAATACAAAGGACTTTTTCTGAACATTTCAAGTGGAATGGAGGACAAACATCACCCCATAGGGCATTTCCTCACAAACATCTTATACCCTTCCATTGTAGCTCCCTTTATGGTTCATTTTCAAATCTAAGTTTATGAATCTGAAACTACAGGTTCAAATCAGAAGATACACTGTGCTACCAGGAGATACTGCCAGAGTGGAGAACTGCTTGTACTGCCTGAATTTCTGATTTTGTTTTGTTTTGTTTTGCTTTTTAGTCTAGTTTACTCTGGGATGAAGTGAAAATTAAAATGAAGGTGAAGAAGAGGGTGTAATGAGGATTGTCTTGAGGATATGTATTAAAAAAGAAAATATTAAGGCCACTTGTGAGTGACTTTGCTGTTAACAGGCACCCAGGATCAGGATTTCCGGGCACATTTGAGGCACCTGTCATATTATACAAAGTTCACTAGCCCTGATAAACCAAACTGAAATAAATTCTTTACAAAAAGATGTATTTCTCTGCTTCCTACTTTGAGGATTGTGGATAATTTTCTCTCTGTAAGAATTTTAGTGCTGTAAGATTTAAACATGTAGTTGCAACTGAAGATATTAACATTATGTGAACCTATGGCCTGCCAAACTTCTGAGGCAGAAAAAAATTAATATACACAGAAACATAGAACGGTAAGCGTTGAAAGTGACCTCTGAAGATCATCTCGTCCAACCTCCCCGCCAGAGGAGGATTGTCTTGAGTAGGTCACACAGGAACACATCCAGGTAGATTTTTAAACTCTTTAGAAAACAAGACTCCACAATTTCTCGGGGCAGCCTGTGCCAGTGCTCTGTTACCCTCACAGTAAAGAAGGCTGAACCTCCTGCTTAGGTTGAACCTCTTGTTTCCAGTTTGTGACCATTGCCCCTTGTCCTGTCATGTGTAACTTTGTAACATTTTGTGACTTTAATGTTATGCTGAAGCTGCAGATGAGCATTATTCTTGTTAAAAAGTTACATTTTGTAATTTCTGAGATTTTTTCTGTACTGTATATCTACCCATCCTTGTTAAAATGGGCTGTGTGAGATCGTTACAACTTCAAAGAGATATACGGACACTCCTACAGAACTGAAATGGAATAATTTCACAGAAGCATGTTTTTTTTCCACCCACATGAAGATTTGTAAGATTTATACTTATGCTGACCAGATATTCATTACTTTAAGAGCTATAACTGGTAATCTGCTGACACACTTTGTAGCCTGTTAAGAAATATGTTAGTGTCTTCATGTAAAGTGGTTAGAAATAACTTTTATATTTGATTGGTAGGCCATTATTAGTGACCATTTTATTACTAGAATGTTTACAAGGTTAATCAAGCACAGGAAGGACAGTCCAAACCAAGAAAGTCTAAGGATACAATACAACTAAATGTTGTCTACACAGAATGACACTGGACTTTAATTGAAATAATGACTCAATAGCTCTCTTCCTCTCTTTCCAAGGATCTACTCCCATAAGAAACTGTGGATTGCAACATCCCTACAATAATAGGAATTATAAACTTCACCTACTCACTTAAATACTGTAAGAACTTCAATAAATTTCTTAATTGTTAAATCCAGCTTCTACTTTCCTTCTGTAGAAAATGAGCTCAGCAGGCTCATAGTTGCCTGAATGCCATGATCTACAGTCAGAAATGGATCTGTGATTCCTCTCTAATGATAGAGCTTAAGAATATGGAATGCCTAGTGACAGCCGCTATATGAAAATAATCAGCCTTCAATCAGTGTGAATGATCTCACAGCAGGCTGCTATTGTTCAACAGCAAATGTTTAGAATAAAAAGTTTATTGGTGCAGAAAGAAAAAAGAATTAAGCAATAAATAGCTTGTCAGAAACACCATAGCACATTTGATTAGGGTTACACTGTTCCAAACATACTCTAGAGACACAGAATAATATTTGAGATTTTTTTCATCCAAGAATGGGGCACGTTGCCTTCCTTGTTGATTACATTTTTATTTCTTTTTTTTTTCATAAATGTTCAGTAATAGAAAATGAATTATTTATGAAAATTCAGACTTCAAATGCTGACCTGCAACTTCAAGATAACATTAAAAATTAGCAATTTTACCACCTACAACTAACAAGCTCTTGTGGTTTCACTGAAAGACATAGAATTTTGATACTGAGGGTTGTTGATGCCTCAGTATGAATCCCTAGCTACTGCAATGATCTCAACAGAGGCCACGATAACAACCACAACAAAACAACTGATGATATTGAAATGGACATTTACAACACACATCTTCACAACAAGATACAGGATAATCATCCTAAACTAAAATCATAATAACGCATTAGCGTGCCTGAAAAAAAAACACAGAAAAGAAGTTAGATTTAGTAGTACTGCTTTTTGAGCTAGTAAAATCTTCTTAGATGAAGGAACTTTTTACAGTGAGAATGGAAGAATTAAGGCTGGTCTAAAAGAGATAATGAAATTAGTATCTTGTAAGAGATGTAGAGTATCTTTTATTGTCTATTTGCCCAAGAAGCTGGCATGTTAAGAGTGCGTCCGTAGGGATGAACTGTTTGCATTCCTTCATAGTATTTCGTCTTGTGATTGTTTAACAACACTAGCAAATAATGAATCAATTAATTAAAAATGAGATTTTTCCCACCTTCTTTCTGTTCTTTTCTAGCAACCCTTTGAAATGTTAATTCAGACACACCTCCCTAATTACTATGATCCCAGAACACATGGAGGCCTCCTTTCTGTGCAGTGAAGAAACAAATACCACTCATAAACACGAAGACACTTTTTGGAAAAACAAGTAATTGGTTGAAGTGACCTGTCTGGGGAATGACACTGAACGTTTTGGTAGAACTGGAACTAGATAATGTATTCCTATGACACGTATTTGTATATATATTCAGATATATTTGTACTAAAAATACAGTGGCTTGAATATTTATTTTTTTAAGGAGAAGCAGTGAAAGAAAGCAAATCCTTCACAAAGGAGTATTTATTACAGTACATACCCTTGTAAGAGTTTATTCTATGTTTCATTAACTTTGTATTTTGTCAGCAAAACCAACCTGCACTATGAAAAACTACATGGGAAGATCTTGTCATGATGCTTTCTGATCATTGGAGTCAAGGCAAGAACAGCTATACTCAAACCCAGGAACTACTTTTTAATTAAGACAATGTTTAATGAATAGCATTGCTGTGGCTATGAAATTGAGCAAAGAGAGTGGAAAGAGAGAGCTGCCTTCCTCACAATCATTATAAAAGTCCTTCCATAAAAAGTTTATAGAAACTTAGCTTTATTTCATATGAGAACACAATTACTGCACCTTCAATACTGTTTTATTTATTTATTTATTTCAATTATGTTGATTTTTTTTTCTCTAGTAATTTTATTTAAGTTGAGGGTATTTAGATAGACATGGTAGACATGTCTCAGAGCATTAGGTTACAAAATACATTAGTACATCATTCTGTTCCTTACTTCAGATGATGACTTGCCTGAAGGAGGATAAATGGCTCATAAAGTTCTCAATGGTCTAAAAGCAGGACCATCTGTTGCAGTCATCAGTGACTTTGTGTCTCAGTTAAACATCGAGGAAGGCTTCAATTCATCAGCTCTTCTTTAACCAGGTAGGAAGGTCTGGAATCAGTGGGAATTATTGTAATAGATTCTCAAAGTGATGAGACAATAAGAGCTTTCCGCAATTTGAGATGATGTCCACATTTTAATTCATTTCCAGGTGCAGATTTTTAGTTGTTCAGATACTTGGCACACTAGAGCTAAAATTGCTCCACATCTGTTCATATTGCTCAGAGAGAATTGTCAGAGTACTGGGAAGTGAGAAAGATCTACTGGACACTTAATTCTAATAATGTTGGTAAATATGAATACTCAGATTCACATATGTGCTTCTGATGAATTATTACTTGTAGTTTTCACCACACTTGGGAAAAGAAAGCAAGGAATGTCAGGGCAAAGTAAGCAACAAAAGTCTTGTTGTAAGAAAAAAAAAAGAATGTGGTTTTCATGGCCCTGGAAAGATCAGAAACATCTGTTTTCCATTTCCACTTGAGCCATAGAAACATTTTTATTTTACAATGAGACTAATATTTTTTTAAGTGGAACTAGAGAACCGAAGTTATATTTAAAGTCTGCAGGCTCTACATGGTTAAAGTTCTGTGAATAAGAGTGGAATACGCAATAATGGAGGCTGGTTTAGCTGCTTGCTAAGGAAACAGTTGGATAGGAATGTGCCTTAAATACACCTTCTTTGAGAAGTAGATGACTTGGAATTGTACAGTTGTGTATTCTCAGCTGAACTCTCCTCAAAATTTAGGAAACCAATCCATTACATGTAACTCTTTTTTTTCAGGAAACATGGGGAAAAGAGAGACGTTATTCATTTTCTTAAAATATATCAGCCGCTGTGTTCCCTAGCTTCAGACAGAGAAATATTAATTTTTAAATTCATTTAAAAGTAATATAATCCTTCCTTTGCTTGACAGGATTTGAACACTGAACTCTTCTAAATCTCACTCTTGGATAGAAATGTAAAGACAATAGTTGTTGAATAATACATTTTGTCTCTTCATGTATTTATCACAATTTTTTTATGACTTGTTAAAATATATGGCAAATCAGTTAGAGATTGTACTTCACCTCTACATTGCTGTATCTCCTTTGCCTGGCAGCAGAAATCCACATCAAAGTATTAGCTTTAAAGTTTCAAAAAAGCCCTTAAGATGCAAAATTATAACACCCTTATGCTCTGATAACATAATTATGTTCACATAAGTGAAAGATAAATGTTGGAACACAAAGTGTTGAAAAAAAAATCTTGATTTTCTAACATTCAAAGCATAGTCATAGGAAGCGTCAAATCTGATATGCTAAGGAAGATGAAATCACACAAAAATATTCTTTAGCCTTTTGACAAATAAAGAAAAAAAAACAAAACCCCAAATCCACAAAAACTAGATTACGAATTTACTTGCAGGTCCAGAATAAGAGATTGTACTTTTTTGTTTGTTTTCTGAGGTCTGAAAATCGAAGCCTACCAAAATCAGAGAAAAGGAATTCTTTAACCCTCAAAGATGTCAATTGAAGCTTGTTTTGGCATTTATTTTCCTGTTGGGTTGGTTTTGGGATTTTTGTGTGTGTGTGTGTGTTTGTGTGGTTTTTGTTGCTGTTTAATTTTGGGATTTTTTGTTACATTTTGAGAAATATATATATTTGTCTTTTGTTTTGACATGTGCATCAACATCTCTAATGCAAATTATTAAAAAAAAATATAACCTTGCAGTACTTGGTATTTTCTTCCTGAAGGTACACAGCTTGAAGATGAAAGTTTCATAGTGGATCACAACAGCCTTCTTTTCTTTTCTTATTATTTCAAGGAAAATTTATAAACTCTCAGCTTGCAGAGAAAAACTTGAAAGACATCAAAAATGTATGCTCTCATGATTAACACTCAGCAGGGAAAAAAAATTATATTCAAATACAATTTAAAATGACCTCAAGATTTTATGTAGGCTGGAATTACAGCTTCTATATCCTTCATATGTCAATAATGGATAAAAATCTTAAAACCTAGAATGGATGGTTGGATGCCTTCTGGATTATGAGGAAGATTTGATTTTTTGAGTGTCCTGTTGTGCTCTGTATATTAAATTGTACTATCACAGTAAGAAGTTTTATACAATTTTCTCTGAAAGAGTACAGCTAGCCTTTTGAAGCTTCTGCATAAAAGTAAATAAATGTAACAAACATCTGTTGGTGAACAAAAAGCATGCGATTTGTTCAGCAGCAGCAATTATATTGAAAACTGCTGCATGCTGCAAATATATTTTGTGGGATTTCTTGGTTCAAAATATCCATCCCTCACAGAGTGAGACTAAAATGTCAGACAACTGAGAGATGGTTTACAGATCTCACTGTTCAGCTGATAGGAATATCCAGGGAAATAAAATGAGTTATAGAGAGCCTGAAAGATTAGTATTGTTTTTTTTCTTTCTTTCTTTTTTTGTTTTTTGTTTTTTTTTCTGCTGAGAAATTTAGAAATGATTGCTCAGTTTCCTGTCGACTGCTGGTTTTGATTGTTTGGTGGAAACAAGCCTTGAGGCAGAAACCTTTGGAGACCTGGAAGCCCACTCCTTTGCAGTCAGCCAGTAATGCACATAAACCTCACTGGAAGAGTTAACTGACTGCGGTATGCTCTGCATCATATCATATAAAGTCACTGATAACTTCAGCTTTATTTGCCTTCTCCCTCAACCAGATCTGGGAATGCTAAAGCACTAGTTCAGCATATTGCTCTATCTTCTTTTCGTGTGGAAGCATCAGGAATGTTAAAGACTTGGTCAGTATTTCTTCTAGCTTTTTGATACAAAATGCAGGGCACCAGTGAGGGGAGATTCCTGCTCCTTAATTGTCCAGACAATGTGCTGTTATGGACATGATCCAATGCGGTCTGTGAACAAGAACAGTATTGGTGGCAGGGAGAAAAGGACTAAGATGGTCAGAGATTGGCATCCAGTCCTTGGAATAGGGATCCACTCCACAGAGTACTGTTGAAGAGCCTGCTGTCTTATACTAAAAAAGTCATATTTCACCTTTGTACTAGCTCATGCCTGTCCCTGAGTTTTGGGAGGTCTGTGCAGTTGTGGAGAGGAAAGATGTCCCTCACAGAGAAGTCAACCTACTGTAAGCGATACAGCTACAGCAAAGCAGCTGATCAGATGTGACTTGTTTATCTGATGTGCATTAATAACTCACTCATTCATTGTTTTAGGTCTTTCTTATTATAACAACAGTGGAAGAATGGTGAGAATTAGTCAAAAGAATCCTGTTTAACATCCTCCTCCTTGAAGTTCTCTTGACATCAATATTCTTCTGCCTTTTTCCTGTTTTGTACTCTCTACATTATCTGACAGACCTTCAAATCACTCTGTTTCTGTCATTATACAGTATTTTTTTCTCTTTTGACTGCAGGAATCAGGCTTTATCCTTTACATTTTCAGCTCTTAAATAATTCCTAGAAATCGCCGTACGTAGTTTACTAGTCAAGGGGAGAGTTAAAAAGTCAGGCTTAGCTGTTTTTCTATCATCCTATTCCCTACTGTGCAACTCCTAGGCCTGATAGCTATGAGCCTCTGATGCTAAATGTTTGAACGTGATGTAGAAACAAGGGTGCAGTTGGGAGCTGCCCAGTCTGCCAAAGCACATACTTTATTTGGTGGAAATTAGGCTGCTTTGTTAAACCAGACTTTTAAATCATCCTCTGTGTGGTTCTTTGTGCATAGACAACATTGAACCATTGGAGTCTTCTCAGTGACTTACCTAGCTAGCACATCGGAGACCAACAGGACATCAGTACCTTAGGAAAGAAAATTGTGATGGTGGTTTGTACTTCAAGCAAGTCAAGAATCCCTTTTCATGGTCTTGCAATTGAAATATTGTTCTGCAGCTGAGGTAATGTTGCAAATCTGAGACAACAAATGTGCCTAAGGCAAAGTCTTGGAGGATCACTCTAGATTTGACAAACACTTTCCAGAAACTAACGTTTAGTTATAGGTCCATTTATATAAACTGAGTTCTTCTGGGGAGGCAGTAAGTATCCTATGGAGTTTTTTGAAGTCACATCTCTCTGTGTAGGAAACTTGATTTTGAGGAAGAAGAAGGGGAATGTAAGTATGAGGGTAGTTGGAAGTGCCTGGTTGTGAACTGGGACATGAAATTTTGGCATAGATCTCCTAAAGACAGAAATAAAGAGGAAAAAAAGTGCAGCACTCCCAGTGGTAGAGTGCGGAGGATAGGCTAGAGGCTACGCAGATTGGATGACACAGATAATTGTCCAATTTGGTGTGACTATGAATCTTTTTTCCTAAAGATGTTCCAGAACTGCTTGTTGGTTTAGGTGAGTAAACTGGATTTGTTTCATATGATTTGAGGCTATTCCAAATGATTAAGCTCTGTAGCCGGTTGAGATGAGTGATATTCTATGTTGCTACATTTTTGAAGAGCCAGTTCCCCAGAAAAAAAAAAAAAAATCAATATTTTTACATCAATTGGAAAACACATTGTTTTCGCTCTATTACAAAAGGGGATGTCATTGTAATTTTGTAAAGTGAGATGATGTTTTGAGTTACCAAGATGGTTACTTGCTTGCTTGTTTACGATAGCTTTTTTCCTCTGTCTTCGTAGCAACAAAGGAACACAGTATTATCAGGCTAAGTGAAGTAGTCTCTACTCAATAAGAATTAATTGTCCTTTGCGATACAGAAACATATTTTCTGAAACCTCAGTGCCTCTTGGATCATGCAGCCTCCTAGAAGCTTCAGGGCACAAAGAAGCATGGATGAGACTCTTATAAGTATTTTAAAATCAAGCTCTTTGTAACTCTTCGTTATTCTTCGTTACCGTAAAATCAGAGCAAGTCTAGAATAAAGTTGGTACAAAATGGGTACACATTCTCATATTTTTTTACAATTCTGTACTTTTTTCTCAAAGCCATACACATTTCTTTCTCCCTTATATTTTTCTCTCTTTCCTATCTTCTTAAACTCAACATCATTTTCTCTTTTAAGTTTAGACACTTACGGAGATAGTAGGTGGCTGCATTATACTCCACATGCTGTGACAGCGAACTTTGTTTCTGCATTTTCTTACCCATTTAAAATACACTGCAAATAATAACAGATACTGTACTAGGATGGAGTTTTCTTAGTTGAATTCTGAAACTAAGGGTTTATCTTTCCTAGATAAATTGAATCTTACCTATTGTAATGAAGATATGAAGTTACAGATGGAAATTGTATTCACTCTGTGCTGCTATCAAAGGGTATGTTTGCTCTTGCATCTTCACATAAATGGTTTCACACCAGGAACTCTTAGTTGGTTTTGGTAACTTATTAATTATTCTGTAGAGTACAGGGGACATTCCTGGTTTGTCTTAAGCTGTGGTAAATTGTCACATTGCACATTGTATTCCTGTTAGTCTGAAAACCAAACATACTTCAGGCAATTAGTTATTGTCTAGGTGCTTCCCACTCTGGATTTTCAATCTGTTTTAGTGCTAAGATTTTGGGACAGAATTTTACTTATCTGTGCAGATAGTATTGTAGAATACTAATACCCTTCTAATAAAGTACATTAAAAAATAATAATAAAAAAGACTTTCATTAGAGGATCAGTAGTTGCTCATCAGATCTGCTAAAATTTGTTTTCTTTCTGTTTCTGACATTGCAAGAAGTATCATGACTTAGTCACTAGGCAAGTTCTAACTTCAGCCTTTCAAGACAAGAGGGTTGAAAATAACATTTTTAGGCCCTTTTATGCAATGTAGGAAAAAAATACAGGTATCAAATATTCCCAGCCTTCAACTGTGTTTACAGTTCATTCATAGTCTGAAGATGGAAGAACTGTTCATAACAAGCACATCCAAAAGCTAAAAGTACTACTGTGGTAAGCAATAAGCAAGGAAGCAAACCTCAGTTCCTGTTCCTCTCAAAAATTTTCTTCCTTATCTATTGATGCAGTGAATATTTTCGTCCTACCTTGCTCAATTATGAGTAATCTGGGAGACGTGTGGGGAACTATACTTCACTTGAGAGTGACAGAGGAGAAAAAATCTAGAAAAATATATGTAATTTTTAAAATAAAAGGCAAAGCTGTGTTTCTGAGATCAGAAAAGCATGTACAAGTCTTATTTTGTAGATGTTATATCTCTCTGGACATGTCATCTTGTGTTGTGCTGAGCATGTTTCTTCATGTGAAAAGTGATGATATGACTAACGCCAAAAGATCTGTAATATCATAATACGATATGTCAGAAGGAACATATCCAAAATATATCCCCCCAGATTTTTAACTCATCCCTTTCCTTGCATCAACGAGAGATGTTTTTATGTTTTGAATTATTACGAGTAAATCCAAGGAATTATTTGTAAATTATCACGGGCTAATAAGCTCCTCTTGTCAAGAGTATATAACATAGTTGTCTCTTTTGAAACCTGGTTTCTAGGACAGTAATGCATCTGACAGGATTCATATCTGCATCTTCTACCAATAAGTAATGGCTTCAGATAGGAAATACTGAGGTTAACTATATAAAGTAAAGCATTTAGAATATCAACAAAGATGAAATTGAGCTTTTGTTTACCTTACCCATAAGATTAGAATTTAAAAAAAAAAAGTTTATCTGCACACAGAATTTGAACATAACAGAGCATTTAAATTTACTGAGCCTCTGTGCTTCTAGGTGACTGGTGCAGTTTAAGTGATAGTAAAGGGGCTGATAATGAAACAGGTAGAAAAATAGACATTGTGGAAACTTTTGTACCCAAATAGAATCAAAAAATCAAGGATTGTTGGAAGGGTTGGAAGGGACCTTAAAGATCATCTAGTTCCAACCCCCTTGGCATGGGCAAAGATATCCCCCACTAGATCAGGCTGCCCAGAGCCCCATCCAGCCTGGCCTTAAAAACTTCCAGGGATGGGGCTTCCACCCCCTCTCTGGGTCTCACCATGCTCAAGGTGAAGAAATTCTTCCTAATGTCCAATCTGAACCGACCCATCTCTAGCTTCAATCCATTCCCCCTAGTCCTTTCACTACCCGACATCCTAACAAGCCCCTCACCAGCTTTCCTGTAGCCCCCCTTGAGATACTGGAAGCCACAATAAGGTCTCCTCGGAGCCTTCTTTTCTGCAGACTGAACAGCTCCAACTCTCTCAGTCTATCCTCATAGGAGAGGTGCTCCAGCCCTCTGAGCATCCTCACGCCCAAATCGTCCTTGTGCTTTGGGCTCCAGAACTGGACTCAGCACTCCAGGTGGGATCTCACGAGAGTGGAGTAGAGGGTGACAATCACCTCCCTCCACCTGCTGGCCACGCACTTCTTGAAGCAGCCCAGGACACGATTGGCTTTCTGGGCTGCAAGTGACACTGACGGCTCCTGTTGAGCTTCTTGTCCACCAGTACCCCCAAGTCCTTTTCTTCAGGGCCGCTCTCAAGCCAATCACTGCCCAGCCTAGATAGAGGTCCTTGCCCTTGGTCTTGTTGATCTTCATGAGGTTGGCCTGGGCCCACCTCTCCAGCCTGTCAAGGTCCCTCCCGATGGCATCCCTACCCTCCAGGGTGTCAGCTGCCCCACACAGCTTGGTGTCATCGGCAAACTTGCTGAGGGTGCACTCAATGCCACTGTCCCTGTCTCTGACAAAGATGTTAAGCAAGACTGGTCCCTGTACTGATCCTTGAGAGACTCCACTTGTCACTGGCTTCCACTTGGACATGGACCCATTGACAGCCACTCTTTGGGTGTGGCCATCAAGCCAGGTATTTATCCACTGAATTGTCCATCTATTAATCCCATATTCTGTCAGCTGGGAGACCAGGATGTGGTGTGGGACAGTATCAAAGTCCTCTCTCAGGTCCAAGTAAATGATGTCAGTTGCTCTTCTGCTACTCTTGTGACCTTCTCATAGAAGGTTTGTCAGGCACAATTTGCCCTTGGCAAAGCCATGTTAACTGTACAACAGAACAAATATGATAATGGAAAAAAAAAACCTTGAAGGAGCTTGTGAATTTTGTAGCTATTTCCTTGAGATTCCCAGCTGAAAGGAATGAGAGTAGTGTTAACCAAGATGTTAATTGTGGCATTATATGAATCGGAATTATTGTAAGTTACTATGTTCACTTTTATAAACTTCTATAAAATTGAGTATACCCATGAGGATTTGTAGACATTTTAAACTGCAGATCAAAACCATCTGGATTATGTCTTGAATGGGTTTGTGTAAGAGAGAAATAAAGACTCAATAGAGTGTGGAGAAAAAGGTATAGAAATTGTGTGATGACAGTGATAGCATCAATCTGTAGACACTGAGAAAAGACTGTGGACTGATGAAGATACTAGATGGAGATATACGAGTAATTTTAATCAGGGTTCAATCATATTTGTCCAAATTCTCATCTTTTTTTTTTTATTTTTTTCCCAGAAGTATGGAAGTCCACCGAAAGTCAAATTCTAGCTTGATTGTAAACTACATGTCAAGCATTAAGAAAAGCTTCAAGAGGATCAAAAGAAAGTCTGCCTCACACTGAAGTTCCAGTGTAACAGATGGAATTTGACTTGCCTAAATTTATCTGTCTGAAGAATTATAGTCTTTCTCCCCCTATAATTAGTGAGGACAGGTGCATATCTCAAAGGGGAATACGGAAGTGTCACTCAGACTTATTGGGATGGAATTAAGGCAGATCAAAGCTATATGGGAATTTACATGGGGGAAGAGTAAGGAAGACAAAAGCAAAAGGGCTTCTACATGTAAATGACGTGGTTGAGATACTCAGTGACTTCTTTGCTGAAGGTCTGCTACTGGTCTCTATGTATAGTTACAAGTTTTAAAGGAACAACATACTACTTACAGCAGAAGAGAATCAAGTAAAAGGTGACTTAGGGAATCTGGATATACAGAAGTTGTTGAGACCAGAGGGAATGGATTGAAGGAGCTGCATCATGAGGGTGTTCTATGTCATTTCAAGAGTTAAGGTAGTCCTGGTGACAGAAAAAGGCAAATGTTTCAGCCATACCCCTGAAAGGTAAAGACTGGAGTTGATCGGTCTCATTTCTGTCCCTGAAAACAAATTTCCAGATACACAAATGATGGGAAAGTGACTCAGGAGAGCCAGAATGGATTTACAAGGTTACATTATACTAGACCACCCTGACTCTCTTTTTATTTTGAAGTGACTAGTTCTGTGGACAAGAGGAAGGCAGAGAAAGTGGCTTACCTTGACACTAGTAAGTCTTCTGCCAGTCTGACACAGTATCTTTCTAGTAAGAGAGAGGAAATGTGGACTGCATCAGTGAATTAGGAGGTTGTGCTTAAAGGGCAGGCACCCAGCCTAACTGGCTGTCAGGTGTGAGTAACTTTCCTCAGAGCTGCTAGTCCGAGGGAGTTCAACAGCCTAGAGAAGGGAACTTATACCAGATTCAGGAATTTCAACAATAAAATATGAATCCTGTGCTGGGTATGAAAGTAATCCCATGCCTTAGGATGTGTTAGGGGCTGGTTGGCTAGATGGCAGCTTCATCTTGTCTCTTGATGCAGGTTTTAACAAGAGTTCTTGTTAAGAGAGGTGAGGAGGAGAGAATAAGAGACAGTTAATCTTACTGTAATATTTTTTTAAAAAACAAGAGAATTAATGTTTGAGGGTTTGTTTTTTTTTGAGAAAAAGACAGGCTGACTTCTCTTAAATTTACTGATATTTATAAGGCTGTGGAGTATTGGCTGACTTCTGAAATCCTTGGCTTTATGCTACTACTATTCTAAGCAAAAATATGATGCATTTCCAAAGTATTATTTGTCATGCACAAGCATATAGGTGACAAAGCAATTCCTGAGAAAATTTGCACATCTAGAGGGTTTGGCAAATTTGAAGTAATTTGCTGCTCCAGTGGTTAATGTCAGGAGTGCTTTAGTACTACAGTTAGAATTTTGTGATCCTTAGCGGGATTGTTAACCATGCGAGCAAAGAGCAGTCCATTCATGAGCTTTGGCAATAAAACCTGGAAAAGGATTGTTTCTAGGGTTTAAATTACTGGCAAGAACCTTTAGCTGTTAGAACTCTAATTGTGCCATCAGCGTGAAGCATATTTTACTTCAGATCATAAATAAAACACAATGTCATTCTAACCCATTGTAAGGAAGCATTACAAGACTCCATGGAAGTGAAACACTGGTCTGTTAAATCTGCTGTTGTATTAGCAGTTACAGTAAGAATCTTGCCTCTCTCTAAGGCAGTAAAGTTATATAAATATTTTAAGAGGTATTTCTGTTGTGGTGCTTGGAGAAATTAGTCACTTAAACGCTTAAAATGAATGTGCAGGGAGTCCATCACACTGAATGTAATACATAGTGGTTTGAATCACAAGACTGGGAAGCAATAGAAGTTTGGTAGAGCTTTTTTGAGAGGTAATAATACAGCTTTAAAGAGTTTTTCACTCTGGCTTGTTGTAGAGCTACTCAGCAAAGAAACGCTTATCAGAATTTTATGCATAGGACTATAATATGAGAGACATTATAAGGCCTTAAGGGTCTTATGGGAACTATATGGAACTCATAATATCATGTAGCTAAATGCACCTTCATATTAAAATTAGACATGAGAGATTATTTTCATGAAGGACATTTTTGATGATTTTACCTTTTTAAATTAAATAAATTTTTAATATTATTTTTATTTAACTATGGAAAATTAGCAGATTCCTCACATTCTTGCAGCATTTTCTTATGTTTCTGTATTTCCAAGAAAAAAAATAAAATTCCATTTTCTTCTTTTAGATTGGTAAGCATAAAGCAAAGCATAAAGCATTAATGCTTGTAATTATTTAAACTCAGTAGTTTTTTACCATGTGCTTCCCAATCACACAAATTATTCATTGTGAAATCAATAGAATAGGTAACTTTTATTATTAGATAGAACAAGTAATCATTATCACTTTTTTTCTCTATTAGTATGTCTTTTTTCTCTGTTTTTCCCAAACAGTCTTCAAAAAACCTCTAGTTCCTTTCTGGCTTGTGTGTCCAGATTAACTCTATTGTAGAAACAGAGTTCTATCTAAATGCTTTTAAGGTCCTAATTTTGACAGTTTAACAGCACTGAATGACTTAAGTAAGTATAGATTATTATGTCACTATATGATACTGAGACTTAACATGTCAGGTAGTTATATAGCAAACATCAGATGATACAGGCCTCATTAAAGTCACGTAAACATTTGGAAGAGGCCATAAATTTTGTTTTGTTAATGTGACATCTAATAAGGCTACATTTACTGAGTATCACACCAGGACTTCAAGCATTCTTAAGTACTAAAAGTACTATCCATTTGGTTCACAGGTTTCTCAAATTTAGTGGGATGTTTTCAATTTTAAATACTCAAAAGGACTGTCAAAGTACAAAACATGTTATTTCCCTTTAATGTAATGTGTTTTGTTTTATGCTTTAATTATACAATAGTATTTTTATAATAGTTGCCCTTAAGGGATGGTAGAAAATGGAAGAGGTGAAATTCTAAAAACGACACAATTATCAGACATGGGAAATGGAGATGATCTTTCTTATGAAATGCCTAGGAAAGGATAAGTCAAAAAAAATAATTGTGTGAAAGAGCAGTGACACAAGATAATTACTCAACAACTATATTGTCAGAGAAGGAAAAATATGAAAATCCTTCAGTACGTTAACTAACAAACTAAGAAACCAGTATAGAAAATTGATTACTACAATATTGTAACAGAGTCCCCCTCCACCTTCCCTTTACTTCTTTTTTATGGATGGATTTTTTTCACATCAGACTTAGGACTGTTTCTTTAAATATTAAAGTTTATTTTGGAGAGAAATATCTTTCCCCTTCATAAAAAAAACCAAATCAAACCAAATCAAATCATTTATTTAAGAGTCAATTTTTATTTGGGGAAAAAAAAACAAACCAACATAACCAAAATAGAAAAACCCCAATAATCTCAAATTCTGCAAGTTTTGAAGGGAAGTTAATCATCAACTTGAGACATATATTTTGTACCCAGTCTGTAGGTTGAAATAATTGTCATAGTTTGCAAGGATGTCACTCCTTTTTTAAGTAAGAAACTATACATTTTCCAAAATGATTTTATTGTTTAGGTATAAATAATTTTTCCGATGCAGACAAATCAGTGTTACATTAACATGAAATTTGCTTAATTTATAGGGAACATTTTCCAGAATTCGATTTGCAGTAGGGAAGGAACCATGAAAAGGTATCTGGGGGTCGGTAGACAACAAAAAATGCTGCAAGAAAACATGAGTTTTGCACTTTGGAAAGGTAAATCTTTAGTATTTACACAGATTTACAAAAAAAAGTATTCAAAATGGGTGTGTGCTTGCAAGTAAATTAGAATAGCTGGTAAAAGTGTAGGGCTAAGTAGGTAGAAATAAACAGAGGACTAAAATAAGCGAAATCAAATTTGCCTAATTGAAATTTAAATTTTAGGAAAATATTATATGACAATAAAATATGAAAGCGTCTCAGAGCTCCAAGCTTAACTTCTAGTGGAAAATCAATGATCCTCTGGAGAAATAAAAGTTCACATTCAATTCTGTTTTTGCAATATTTTACAGAACTCAAGCTGGAACCTATAAAGGGCAGTTTAAAAGCTTCAGTTGTATCTCAGAATTAAATGCAAGATATGAAATATTTTGTTGTTACTTTTGAAACTTGTGTTCAAGATCTGACTGACAAAATAACCAGAAGATGTAGGTTAAATAGTTAAATAAAGAGAAAATTTATTTTAAAAATGCTCTATGGGAAATATTGAAAACCGCAACTTTCATTTCTTCTTATCAAAATGCAGTAAGTCTTCTGCTTTCTTAACTTAATCTATTTAAAATAAATGTCAGAACAATCATCCAGTGTACTATTTTGTGATTTTTTTAAACACAGAATGCAGTAGAAAAAAATTAGGAGATAGTTATTAGAGTTCAGCAAAGATAGACTTAAGTTTACCACTACAGGAAGGAAGACATTAATCAGTGTTTAAGAGAAAAACCTGACAAGTAAAGGAAGTAGCATTTTCAGGACAAAGAGAGGTAGACATTCCATGATTTGCTATGAACCACTGAACAGCAGATTAATCTATGTCCATCTATCAGGAAGAGGGATGATGCTCTACTCCTCGTTAATACTAGGTCCTTTTTCATCCAGAGAGTTCTCTTTGTGATATGCATTTTATGGGTCTACAACTTTTCAAGGTTACTGTATTTATGGTAGATAATAATTTTCCAATTCTGCTTCTGTTACTTGAAATAACGGTCATTCTGCCCTAAAATTGCAAATTAACAGCTATGAGAATCTACTGGGGACACTTCTAACTCACAGAAATAAGACTAGGAGGAGGAAGTTACAAAGGTAATAATAATTTATTAATTTGGTAGCAGTGAATTTATCTAGCTGGCAAATACAAATGTGAAATAAATGCTTAGCAGAGAAAGAATTTCTAAAAGCACCCAACAAAAATCGATCCTCACTTCTTCTGTTTAGAATATCTTTATACATAAATCATGTTTTTCAATGTTATCAGTAGTGAAAAAGGCTAGGGAAAGTCTGGGACTCCTCAGAAAGGAAAAGGTTGAACTGATGACAACTGATTTGGAGAAGGTAGAGGTTCTCAATGACTTTTTTTGTTCTGTCTTCACTGGCAAGGGCTCCAGCCACACTCCCAAAGTCACAGAAGACAATGGCAGGGGTTGGATCTGCTTATTATAAGCGCAGATCAGGTTCGTGACCATCTGATGAACCTGAAAGTGTACAAGTCCATGGGACCCGATGGGTTACACCACGGGTGCTGAGGGAACTGGCAAATGAAGTTGCTAAACTCCTATTATATCCAAAAATCATGGCAGTCAGGTGAAGTCCCCACTGACTGGAAAAGGGGAAACATAATCCCCATTATCAAAAACGGTAAGAAGGATGAGCCGGGGAACTATAGGTCAGTATCACCTCCGTGCCTGGTGAGATCATGGAGCAGATCCTCCTGGAGGCACTGCTGAGGCAGAAGAGGTGATTGGGTACAGTCAACATGGCTTCTCCAAGCGCAAATTTTGCCTGACAAACCTGGTGGCCTTCTACGAGAAGGTCACATCAATGGACAAGGGAAGAGCAACTGATGTAATTTACCTGGACCTGAGAGAAGACTTTGATGCTGTTCCACATGACATCCTGGTCTCCCAGATGATAAAATATGGGATTGATGGATGGATGATACAGTGGATAAATACCTGGCCTGACGGTCACACCCAAAGAGTGGCTGTCAATGAGTCCATGTCCAAGTGGAAGCCAGTGACAAGTGGAGTCTCTCAAGGATCAGTACAGGGACCAGTCTTGCTTAACATCTTTGTCAGTTACAGGGACAGTGGCATTGAGTTCACCCTCAGCAAGTTTGCCGATGACACCAAGCTGTGTGGGGCAGCTGACACCCTGGAGGGTAGGGATGCCATCGGGAGGGACCTTGACGGGCTATAGAGGTGGGCCCAGGCCAACCTCATGAGGTTCAACAAGACCAAGGGCAAGGTCTTCCATCTAGGTCAGGGCAATCCCAAGAACCAATATAGACTGGGTAGTGACTGGCTTGAGAGCGGCCCTGAAGAAAAGGACTTGGAGGTACTGGTGGACAAGAAGCTCAACATGAGTCGTCAGTGGCACTTGCAGCCCAGAAAGCCAATCATGTCCTGGGCTGCATCAAGAGGTGTGTGGTCAGCAGGTGGAGGGAAGTGATTGTCTCCCTCTACTCCACTCTCACGAGACCCCACCTGGAGTGCTGCATACAGTTCTGGAGCCCACAGCACAAGAAAGATTTGGGTGTGGTGGAGCATGTCCAGAGAAGGGCCACGAGGATGCTCAGAGGGCTGGAGCACCTGTCCTATAAAGACAGACTGAGAGAGTTGGGGCTGTTCAGTCTGCAGAAAAGAAGGCTCCGAGGAGACCTTATTGTGGCTTGCCCTATCTCAAGGGGGGGGGCTACAGGAAAGCTGGTGAGGGACTTGTTAGGATGTCGGGTAGTGGTAAGACTGGAGGGAATGGACTGAAGTGAGAGATGAGTTGATTCAGATTGGACATTAGGAAGAAGTTCTTCCCCATGAGGGTGGTGAGACCCTGGCACAGGTTGCCCAGAGAGGGGGTGGAAGCCCCATCCCTGGAAGTTTTTAAGGCCAGGCTGGATGGGGCTCTGGGCAGCCTGATCTAGTGGGGGGTGTCCCTGCCCATGGCGGGGAGTTGGAACTAGATGACAATTTAGATCCCTTCCATCCCTGATAATTCTATGTTTCTATGATTCTATGAATTTCAGCATTTTGTAAGGATTTTGCAGATACTAACTGTGATCTATACTTAAGTTTAACAAGAGTGTATTTCAAAGTCAAGCTAAACAATGGCCTCCATAAGAAAAAGCCGAAAAAAAAGAAAATCAAATCCATAATTCCAAATGCACTGATTATGGGATGAAGTCACTGAAGGTTATCATAGAGGTATTAAACAAGACTGAATGAATGGCTTTGGGACACATTCTGACTCTATCTAGCTGATAATATTTTTGGGTGTCATTTACCACAGAAAAAAATACAGTTTCTGTCAGTCTGAAGATATTTACAGTTTTAAATAAAATTCAACTATTCTTATGTGAGGTTTTTTGTGTTTATTTTGGGTTGGTTTTTTTTTTTTTTTAGGTGATACCTTTCACATGAGTTTTAGACCTGGGTTTTTTTTGGTTTGGCTAAGGAGTCCTGCATAGCCTTTTCCAAATTTATTTTTCAGTTACTGTTATCTGTGAGTGAACACAACTTTCATTTGGCATCACAGTTTTCATTATTGTAATGTTTGAAATAGATGGGCTGTGTTGCAGTGTTTACTGCTGCTAGACTAAGTTCTTTGTTATTTGTGTATAGGATTACTTTTCTATCAGTTCATATCATCATTAGTATCTCTGTGAAGAACGATCCTGTGCAATAAAGATCCATCCTCAGAATATCAGATTCAAATACGGCAATCACTCTTCATTTAAAATCTCTCAGGTTTCAGAGTTCTTAATTAAATAAACATAGATGAATTTTTTTTGTCATTCATAGATTATCTAGGGAAACATATAGAAATAAAAATAAAACTATTGTTCATTTCAAACCACAATAATTCTTACACAGTTGAGATGAGAAAGAATGTTTTCTGATTGCTGTCCAGAACAAAATAAGGACGCTTGGGGTTTCCTATGTGCAGTTTACAGATGTTTCTGGACTGAAGTTCAGCAAATACAAGTGCTTTGTCTGTGCAAAGGTTATCTTGCCTAAGCTCATCTCTTCAGAGCAAGGGAGGTTGCCAACATTTTTAAGAAAATCCATAGCAAGATAAAGTCCATGAGGGAATCATAACTTTAGTCAGAAGCAGCTGAGTAGCCTGAAAAAAATCTATTTGATTTAACAAAGGACAGAAAAATATGTTAATACTAAGGCGTAAGGCTTGACACAAGGTGCTGAAATCCTACAGTGGTTTATAAACCAAGCCTGAAAAAAAAAAAAATCAACGACTTAGCCCTAAGCATTCAGATCAGTGTATATGGGTCTTAGTCATATGAATTGTAACGGTCAATAAGATTTCTGTATATCCCTAAACCATGCCTTGAAAATGCACCTCTTAACCAGAGCTGTCTGAAACTGATGTGGGGGAAAAAAATTTCCTCTTCATTTACTGTGCAGAGAACAGGACACTTATTGAGAGCATATTCTTTGCAAGCCGCATCTCTGAAAAGTCCATTGTGAGACAGTCATACAGGTATTTTCACAGGGAAAGACAGATTAGGCAATATAAAAGCAGAATTAACACATGTTTTCCTTGGAGTTTGAGGAAGGTCTTTGTTAATGAAAGGATGCTTCCTAGGGCAATGTGAAAGTCAAAATTGGCTTTTAAGTGTAACAAGAATGACATGTATGGAAATTAAATCATACAGAGTAATTATTAGCTCATAAGAAACTTCTGTTTTCCATTAGACATCAAGAAAGGGAATTAATGATACCCATTTATGAGGATGTAAAATTTGTTTGTGGAAAATAAATTTTTGTTCACTGTTCTGACAATTCATACCCTGCCAGTGATTTTTTTATAGCTGTTATTCCTGTGAAATAAAAAAACAAACAAACATTCTTTATTTTATTTGAGTTTTCTGTAAAAAACCTTCACAATTTACATTAAAATACTCTGTTCTTGCAGATGTTTAATGTTTTTTTGTTCGTAGCACAGTGTGACAGTTTTTTCACAGGTCATGAGAGGATGCCTTGGGAGAGTTAATAGGAATGTAGTAGGGAGGATGTGTCTGTTCAGACAGGCTCACATGGAAAAAAACTTTTCATGCCTGTGTGCTTGTCCTATGTATATTACAATTGCATGCAGCACCACTTCTGTAGCTTCATAATTTGTAAGTCAAAGTTCAAAAAAAATCAACTTCCCAATCACTAAACGCCTGAACATCTAATTTAGGGCATCTAGTTGATATATTTTTCATTGATCAGTTATTGTCCGGCTAATTAATACCAGGTTTATTTCACAAATTGAATGTAATACTATCACTATGCAGTTTATAGTTTTCCACTCCAACGTTTGTAATCCTTGCAGATTTATTCCTACTGACTAAAAGAGCTACAGGGTCAACTCAAACAGCAAAAAGCAATTTGAAAGTTAGGGACATTCTCAGTGAGCGCCTGCAGTTAACACTGAATGAATTCTCTGATAAGATTAGGAATTTTCCACTACAGATATATTGGGCTCCATCTGGAAAAATCTGCATTCACAGTCACTGGGAAAACACAAATTACTGAGAATCTTAATAGAAGGCATAGGAACGTGTTTTCTTTTATTAACTGTAAATATTTACACATGAATTCATCTACTGATCTCCTTTTATAATCTAAAATGAGGCAAAAGGAATCTTACCTTATGTTCCTGTTTCTAAAATTGTGTTTCAGAGCACTACCATCCATGTGGCAGCCAACCATGACACAACTGAAACCCCAAGACATCACCTCAAAACCAACTCTCACATGTGTCGTAACCACAGGTAAGAAACTACTTTCTTTACCCATCATATATATTGCGGAATTGCACTTGTATATGGCAAAGAGGACTCCTCCTTCCCAACTCTTTAGTAGTATTCTGTTTGGGGGATCAAGATTCAGCTTCCTGGTTACTACATGAGTTCGCACTTCTGTTGTAGTCTAGTATAAAAATTGTAAGCTGCAGTGTCCTCTGTTACTGGTCACTCTTCTTTCCTCCACTTCATCTATTCTGGAAGGCAAGGCCATGAAACTGTCTTAGCTCCAAATGAAATTAGGGCTTTAAATCTGCACACTTATTGTTCCTAATGGAAGCTGCTGTAAAGAAAATAAACTTGTTTGTTAGGGACTGAAAGATGGTGCCACAATGGTTTACAAGTGCCTACTCAAGATTCTGCTAGGCTTTTAGTTTTCATTAATTAGGGTTACACATTTATAGGAGAAAGTTCCCACCAACATTTAGTACCAGTCACCTCTCTTCAGCAATAACAGTCATTGCTTGTTTTATGTCCATATTGTTTCGCTTTGTTATGTATTTTTTTTTTCATTTGTACATTTTGAATCTAATTCTCTCTACAATACCCATACTAAATTCTCTGCTTTCTGCCTCTACAAGGAGCAGTATTTTATTCTTAACTGTTCATGGAATAGTATTTTATTCTTAACTTTTAAGTGACTGAATTCTTTATTTATTCCCTTTCTTGTAGATGTACTTCTCCAAGGAATATAGACAAGAGTGTATTAGAAGTAACAATAATAGTGAGTACCTTGTTATGGGTCCTGCAAAGCATTTTGTCTTCTTTTCTGTTGTTTAGGGTTTTTTTAGGTGGATGATCTCAAGATAAGCTCTTGTGTGGCACTGAACTGGGTATTTTCCAGTGATTATTTCCCTATGTGCAATCTTGTCCGCTAGCAATTCTTTAAACACGATAGACCTAAAATAAGATTTATACTTTGAAGGATGGAGTGGAAGACACATACCTGCATCCTTAATGGAGTTTTTAGGATATTTACATCTTAGTTTAAGTCTCAATGGAATGAAGATGTATGCATAAAAGGGCATGGTAACATCAGGCAAATGGAACTGGGAAGACCAAGATGGGAGTTAGCCCTGCTGTAAGCCTTTCTGCATATTTTGGTTTAGATTGTGATGACTGTCATGCAGACACCCAGGCAAGAGTCTGATATACTGAAATACTAGTTAATTAGCAGGGTGAATATTGGTCTGAGCAGCAAATGGGAGAATTACACATCATGTTACTGATTGTCTTCTTTGCTTAGAGCTGTAGTAAGTATTTACTGCATGACTATCTGCTGAATTGCATGTTGACTTGTTGTCTTCTTGTTACTTCATAGGGAGAAGTGGAAGTTGGCAAAGGTGGATGATGACCCAAACTTCCGTGGCTACTAATAATTTGAGATGCCATGGTTTTTGATGTCTCAGTCTGAGCTGAGATTTGAATTTTGGAATAACTTTCTGCACCAACCATATAAACTGTTAAATGAGAGATAGTTAGCCATTGCTTATTCACTTTATATTTGTTATTACACATAATGAAAGAAAGAGAGCAATGCAACTTTCTGGGAACTCATTTTCTGACTACAGAGATTCAAGAGTCATTTGATGTCTGTTTTCTTCATGATGGTATGATTGCTTACTTTCAGCCGGTTAAGTACAATCCATTTATTCTCCTTGAATTCCAGTCACTGAAGGATTTTTATTACAAGTGTACATCTCATTTTTGCACCTTCTATATTTTTTTTATTTAATGTGCGCTCTCTATACAAGGAAATGGTGCCAAGCATGTTGTCCAGCTTATCACACCAGTATCATTCACATTCATATCACCAGTAAAAATAAAAATCTAGATTTCTTGGACAACTCTGTGTTATCTCAGGAAAATGGAGAATGAGGAGTGGGAGCTTAATATACAGAGTGTTTAAGAAGTGCAGTATCATTATGATTATCTGAAATGGTTATAGTGAATGTAAATGTGCTTTTTGATGTGATGCAGGTGGAAAGACATGATTCTGTAGCTGGGGCTTTGTAAACCTAGTAAAATACTCTGTTGGGAATGATGATTATTACTACAGAAGTTAAGGAAATATCCTGTATAACTGGTATGTAATCACTGGGTGAAATTTTGGAGGTTTGCTGAAATGAGGATTAATTTAGATGCTGTCAAAGTTAGGTGGCAGCTAACTGAACAGTTACCCCATTCTGAAAGCAGACATACCTTTTTTTCTGGCTCTGCCTGTTCACAGTAAGACACTGATGCTTCTAATATTGCTAACAATACATGAATTCTTCAGAAATCATCAGAGAGAATCCAAGGCTCATCCCTAGCTGACTGACTCAAGAAGTAGGTTGGAGTTGTGTTCTTGCAATACCATCCTATCAATCCTATTTGTCTGCACAGTGGCAAAATTTCAGTAGGGCAGACGGAATCTATCCTAATGGCCAATATTAAGTAGTCTAATATACTCCTCCTGAAAAACATGAGTTACATGATTAAGGTACAAAATTGTTTCAAGAGAGTCGTGGAGAGGGAATGACTGTTCTAGGTGGTTTTCTCTTACATTTTAGATGGTGTAGAGTTCTGGAACTATAAGTGGAAGAGTCCCGCATCTCTCTTCTTCCTGAATTGCTTATGGACTGAAGATAAGGTGTTGATTCTATGGCACAGGAAATAAGATTTCACAGAGGTTGAGAACTGTAATAGACAAAAGGTTCTTTGAAAAAAAACAAGTTGTAGCTTTTTTTTTTTTAAAATCACTTTGTCTGGTGTTATACGTCTGCTCTAAGCATACTTAGAGTGAAACAAATAGGTGGAGTTCTCAGATTACCTTTTTGTCCAGATCAGTGTTTCTGGACCTGATAAGCACTGTGAGAAACTTCTGAACAAGCTATGGAAGAAATTACTTTTCAGTTACCCTGTGAATCGATAGTGTTGGCACTGATTTTCTGGCATAAATGCAACTACGGCTTTTAGACATCTTGAAGTTTTAGCAATGAAAGATCAACACTCTCTCCTTCTTTCTCCCTGTTTCTTTTCCTTTTTCTTCATCTTCTTTTTCGTCTCTGTCTTTTTCTTCCTTTCTCCTTTGTTCCCTTCCTCTCT
>NW_009714377.1:27825-38794 GCF_000703405.1 Apaloderma vittatum
TTCTTCTGTCTTTAACTATGTCTTTTTCTTAATATGCCAAATTGCCTGTTCTTTCAGTTAAATTTGGAATTGTGGTATTTCTGACTTTTGCCATTCACACAGCAGCAGACTAAGAAATGCAGTACTAACTAATAAAACTTAAGCTTAATGTTTCTTCTGAAAGCAGCTCCCAAATTCCTTTGCAAATTCTAGTTAATGTTTCTACTACTTTTGTGTTGATAGACATAAACATAGATTTATATATCCAGGAGAGTGGCAGTGAAACATTACATGACTATTTCTGTAGGGCAATCTTTTTGGTCCTTGAGTGATGTTGTCTAAAATCAGTGCTTGTCATACATTATGTTAGGCCATATGCTCTGACTGCATTGTGGATACTGCTCAGCACTGGTACATAGCCTCCAGGGTCAGATTTAAAATGAGACTTCAGTTTGAAATCTATACTTGTCATGTTCTCATGTTTTCGGGTCCCTGAGCACTTCAGGTAATTCCAGAGCCACCTGTTTGTTAGAAATCCTTAGAAACAGTTTTGGACTTTAAAAGTACAATATAGGCTTATGTTTATGTATGTGTCTGACTCTTGTCCTTCCTAGGAGTTTTTAAATACTTTTTGGAACTTATTGTTTGTAGACACTGACTTGTAGTTTCTTAAGAAAGACATGATGGTGAAGCATTAATACTTTCCTCTTACAATGATCCTTGATTAAAGGAAAATGAGGGTAAAAGCCATTTCACACAGGCTTAAAAGCCATCTAGATTTCTCAGAGCTTTTTTGACTGACTTCCTGAAGTAGATTTCTCCATTCTGAGGGTTTTATTAAAACACAATACTTCTCAAAGATCCCTGACAAAATGTCAGGCAGCCATTGATCAAGAAGAGAGTTAAGAAAAACCTCTGTGATTTTTCCTCACCTAGAGACCAAAAAATACTGTAGGTTTTACTACAGGAGTCACTCTTAGTTTCTTCTCATTGGTAAAAGATTTTCCACTGGATTGGTTCACTGGGGTTTGGGCAGCTTTGCATGACCTATCCAGATTTAAAAGCTGCATAACAGATTTAGAGTCAAGGCACAATACAAATGCTGTTGCTGAAATAGGTCCTGTGATCATAGAATCACAGAATGGCCTAGGCTGGAAGGGACCTTAGAGATCATCTAATCCAACCTCCCTGTCACAGGCAGGGACGTCTCTCAACTAGATCAGGCTACTCAAGGCTCCGTCCAACTTGGCCTTGAACAACTCCAGGGAGGAGGCAGTCACAACATCTCTGGGCAATTTATTCCAAAGTCTTGCCACCCTCGGACTGAAGAATTTCTTCCTAAGATCCAATCTAAATCTATTCTCCTTCAACTTAAACCCATTTCCCCTTGTCCTATCAGTGTTTAAGGAGAGGCTGGATGTGGCACTTAGTGCCGTGGTCTGGCACATGTGGTGGTGTTGGGTCATAGGCCTGACTTTATGACCTCAGAGGTCTTTTCCAGCCTCAATAATTCTGCTATTCTGTGATTCTGTGATCCTGTTCAAAGACTGGAGGAAGTTACAAGTAACAAGCTAATTATCTTTCTACTGCATGATTCAGTGAATTCTATGCAAACTTCAGTCATGAACTGAATGAGATTCTGTGAATACAATATTAGAAAGATTTGCAAAAGAAATTTTATGATATATATATGATATACACAAAGTATATTAAAAATGAAAATATTAATATTTTTTAACTTTGTACGCAATGGAAAAAAAGCAGTAAAACATAAGAAACTGCACATTTTGACAGTGGTTTAGAGAAGATGAAAATCCATCTAAAAAATAAAATACAATGAGAAAACATCTGTTTGACATTATTGTCTTTCGTACAACAGGATATGAGACAATCATTGTCCTGTAAAGTCCTGTAAACAAATTGTGATTAATTGGAGAGTCTTTGACAGTATCAATCTTAATTGTTTGCCTTTAATTTGAGGTTTCCAAAGACTTGGAACTCAGGAAAATCAAATCTCCTTAAGTTCCAGTGGGCTGTCAATTAAATTTGACTGATTACACTCACCACTATCCTATAAAGATAATCCACAATTATTTGCTGTACTGTGCAAATTGCAGCAGGACAAGAATAGTTTACAGGCTTAGGGAAATATATGCTAATGTGCACCCATACTCTCCAGATACCTGAATCTCAATTTTAATATTCCCAATGTCCTTCCAATGTCAGACTTAGTGATTTTTATGGAACTCATTATAGTTGATTTCTGCTGCAATTCGAAGATGCTTTAGCATGGTTCATGGCCCGTACCTGCCAGTTGAATCACTTTTACATAAACATGAGAAGAAAAAGAAAAACTAGGTGGCCAGTTCAGTTTTATGGATTTGCTTTGAGAATGTTTTCTTTGGGATTCTGAGGACTCTAAAAAAAATAAAAACCCACAACTTTCTCCAGATGACTTTCTCAACCATGCGTATGTGAGCTGGGTCATTAAAAGGTCTTTTTAGGTTTTTTAGAATAAAGTTGTGTAACACCTGTTTGTATAAATAGGATTTATAGTAAGATTTAAATGAGAGAATCCCGTCAATTTTTTCACAGAAATGAATGCTGACAGTGAGCACAAATAGAAAAAAAAAAAATAGCTGGAAAGGTGAACATTCAGCATTCAGCAGTTATAAGTGACATGCTGCAGACAGCAGTATTAGGCAAAGATCCATTGGTGGTAGCTCCAGATTCTAGGGCAATGGGTCAGAGAACTCTTCATTTATTTTTTTTAGAAATCATTGAGAAACTTCAAAAAGCTGGGAGATTGATAAAAAATAAGACCAAAATTATGGTGATTCTCTGTTGTAGAACAAAGTTTGTGATGAGAAAGTTTTACTGATGCTTTTGCATTACTGCGAGTGGAAGTGAATACAACATATATAAATAGTAATCAGCCTTGTTTTGACTCTAGTGTGTTTATGTCATACAGCTATTGTCAGTGACACTTGCATGATGATCAAATAAATTCTAATAGACAAATGAAAAGGATATTAAAGATAATTAAGGAATTACTAAGCTATGTCACTCTTTATGTAGTAATTACCATAACTACAAAGGAATAACTTTCTTACTTACCTGTAAGGGTATTTACAGCATCTCAAGTCCAGCTTTATAATGAATGAATCCATCTCATCATATCTCGTCTATCCTCTCTATTTCATTTTTGCTAACTTTTAACATTTTTCTGAGCCAGTATTTCACAAAGAAATATTACTTAATTTATGGAAGAATTTAACTGTATTTAATGAAGTGCATGATAAATGACACCATTTACTTCAGCCAGATTTGGAACTAGGCTGCTTTCTAAAAGAGCAGAACATCTATTCCTTTATGTAAAAAATTAAGACATAACTATGGTCTTTATCTAAAAGAGAAGCTGGTCTAATAAAGAATGTGAGAATGTACTCTTCAGGGTAGAGGATAATCCAGTTTGGGGATAATCAAATGGATGCTGTGTTGTGAAAAATGTTGCATTTTCCACTTCTCTGTAAAAAAAGAAGAAAGCCAGAGAAGTAAACCTTTCCTTTTAAATTTCCATATTTTTACAGCTTCTCCTGCTGACGTAAATGCATCTCATAAGCTTCCTGGAATACGAGAGGATTAAATGTTGTAGACAATGATGGTGATTGACAAGCAAGAATTATATCAAAGCCATATTCTGCTTCCCATCTGTGGTTAAGATGCTGAGAGAGAGCTTAGAGCAACACTGATCTAAGAGTGGGCTTTTAAATGAGAGCATGACTTATTTTACTGTTACTGAGATATATATGCTTTACTAACACCTTAAGCAATCTGAATCCAAAAAAATATTACTCAAGGGAGAAGAAATCAGTATGCTTTTGAGGAACTTAGAGAAAAACTAAAGATGTTTTACAACACAGAAAGAGAATCACCTTTCCAAGTCAGGGAGAAGGCAGCTCATTCTAGTACCATTAGAATGCACAAGTCTTGAAAGTCCATTAAGTGTGAATGAAAATACAGACTTGAGGAGATGGAAGATCTTTCCACAGAAAGATGTTTAGATTGATTTGAAATAGACTTGAAATTCTAACTAAAACCATGAGAGAGTAAAAGGTGTCTTGAAAAGTAGCCTAAGAAATAATTAGAGTTTGATTTTTGAGTTAAATTTTGCAAATATCTTGTCTCAAAGATTGAAGGGTATGCATACTGAAACAGAAATGTAACACAGATTATGCCACTCAATATTTGTTAAATGAGGATGTCCTTAGATTGGACTTATCCAATGAAATATTTCTGAAACCACCTCAGGCTTCTGGAGGAGCTGTGTTTTTCATCTGATGTGTATCAGGTGCTTGGCTGGTTGCCAGTATTCAAGAATCCTTTATGGTCTGTAGCTAACAGGAAGAGCATAAATTCCTTTGATCTCTTTGTTGATCTCTGTCTAACACAGCACTTGTGCACTCCTTCCCATTAAAGATCCATTATTGTCTTAGCCTTTTCTTTTTGTTATATTGTCAAGGTCCTTCTACGGCAAAAAGCTACAGTAAAACTAAAGAGGATAAATTTTTCAGTCTAACCCTCTTTGTATCTTCCAAGCACACTAGTATTCATTAACATCCAAAAGTACCAAAAACCGTCTCATGGGAAGATACAAAATTCTGTTTCTCTCTAAATATGAGTTTATTACAGGTGTTTTATTCCTCAGGGCTTTTGTGTCAGAACTCTGAACCTGCTCTTATGGAAGGAAAAAATACCTGGGACTTGATATCTGACCAGATGTGGTTCCCATTCATGTTTTTTTTTCACTAGAAAATCAGGCAGAATATTTGTTCTGCAAATTTGTTAGCAAATTAAATAACTTCTCAATAATATCATTTTCACCTCTTGAAGCCCTGGAACAGGACAACAAGCAGGAAAATGACAAAACTTCACATTAGTTGAATGCATGCTTGGAAATAATGTAACATAAATTTTTAAGTCTTGTTTTAAACTTAAACTTTGTTTAAGTTACTTTGTCAATATATGTATTATTGTGTATGAGTTTGTTTACATATTTATGTACATACTTGATTCTAAATTTAAAAAACATCAGAAAGGAAATGCTTAGTAGAGATTTGTGGACGTAACAGGGTCGGATATGAGAGATGAATGTATTTGCTAGCATTTTTATTTTGCTGGTTGTCAAAATTAATGCACAAGATATATAGAATCATAGAATGGCCTAGGCTGGAAGGGACCTTAGAGATCATCTAGTCCAACCTCCCTGTTTTGGGCAGGGATGCCACCTCTCGACTACACCTGGCAACCCATGGGGACCGAGTGGGAATCAAACCCGTGACCTCAGTGTTGATCCTTGTTGCCAGCACCGTGCTCAAACCACTGAGCTAACCAGCCCCCTAATATTTATCATAGAATCATAGAATATCAGTTTGGAAGAGACATCAAGGATTACCTGGTTGTGCTTTCTTGAAAAAAGCATGATATAGACAAGATGGCCCCACACTCTGTCCAGCTGAATCTTAAAAGTGTCCTATACTGGTGATTTCACTACTTCCCTGGGGAAGTTATTCTAACAGCTAATCATTGTCACTGTGAAAAATTTCCCCCTTGTGTCTAATCAGAATCTTCCCAGAATTAATTTACACCCACTATCCCTTGTTTTTCCATGGAACTCCTCATTAAAAGGGAGCCTCTGCCTTCTTTGTGGCCACACTGCAAACCCTGAAACATGGTGATAAGGTCTCTCTTAAGCCTTCTCTCTCAAGGTTGAACAAACCCAGATCTCTCAGTCCTCCCTTCCTCATGTGGGAAGCTTCTCAGTACTTGGACAATCTTTCTGGTCCTTCTCTGGGCCCTCTAGAGACGGTCCATATTGTCTTTTGTAGAATGGAGACTAAATGTGAACATAGTATTCCAGGTGTGTCCTGACCGTGATTGAGTAGAGTGAATTGTTTTGGGTGGAGACATATGGTTCTTCATCTCAAAACTCTGAGCTTGGTGATCTTAAAGTGATTGTATTTCCACAGTACTGTAGCTGAAAATACTAACAGCTTCTGTGAAGTTCCAGACTATTGAGAGTCAGATTAGGTACTACTGGAAAAGAAATATAAATTTACTCTGGTAAACACAAAGAAATTGTGGGACTTACGTTGAAGGTAAAATTACCTATGTCAGTGATGTACCTACCTGAAGACTTGTTGATTATATTGTTTAAATAACCAATTTAATCAACACATTCAATTTCACAGGACAAGGCACATTTATGAGATTTCTAAGTGGATTTATGAGATTTCTAAGCTTTCTTTAAACCCTTTAAGTCCTGTCTACAGGCTTTATTAGCTGTAGCCTTTTAAGATGATCTTCAGTATAGAATTTGAAAAATGTTCTCTTTGCCAAGAGAAATCTGTCTTCCTAAAAGAAGATAATATTTGATTATGCAGATATTATAGAAAGCACTTCAGAGAAATAGAAAAGATCTTTTCCTAGCTAACTGTTCTTTATTGATTTACCCTATTTGTTTTTTTGGGGAGTTTTTTTAAGAAAGTAGTAAGTAGTTTCAAATAGCAGATTGAGGCTTTGTTTTGTCGTTTGGAAGAGCCTTGATGATATGTCATTGAAGCGCGACCAATTGGGGCGCTTTTTTTTTTCTCATCCTTCACGCTGTATTTTTATTCATTTTATAGGAATATCAGTGAATACTTAACAGAAATATTGTCTCTGATGAGTATATGGTAGGATGTCTGTTTGTGGATACCTGAAAAGTGTACTTTTGGTGATCTCAGTATGCTGCTCATAGCTGCAAGACAGTCATCACTTGATGAATGAACTCCTCAATCAGTTCAGTATTTTAATTTTCAAAGCCATGTCATACCTTTATCCTTCTTCCTTCAGATTGGAAAGATTTTATTTTCTCTATAGAATCATAGAATCATTAAGGCTGGAAAAGACTTTTAAGATCATCAAGTCCAACTGTCAAGCCAGTACTACTATGACCAGTAAACCATTTCCTGATGTCTACAGGTTTTCTGGGTACCTCCAGAGATGGTGACTCAACCACTTCCCTGGCTAGCTTGTTCTGATATTCCATCATTCTTTCAGTAATTTTTTTTTCCTGATACCCAATCTGAACTTTCCCTGGTGCAACCTGAGCCCATTTCCTCACGTCCTATTGCTTGATACTTGGGAGAAGAGACTGACTGTGGTGCCTAAAACTGAACACAGTACACAAGATGTGGCCTCACCAGTGCTGAGTACTGGAGCATGATCACCTCCCTACTCCTGTTGGCCACACTGCTCCCAGTAAAGGCCAGGATGTTTTTGGCCTTCTTGGTCACCTGGGCACACTGCTGGTTCATCTTCATCCAGTTTTCAACCAACATGCCCAGGTCTTTTTCTAGCAGGCAGCTCTCCAGTCATTATTCCCCAAGGCTGTAGCACTCCTGCATTTCTTTTGTGGCCAAAATGCAGAACCTGGCATTTGGCCTAGTTGAATCTTGTACAATCGGCCTCGGCCCATTGATCCAGCCTGTCCAGATCCCTCTGTAAGACCTTCTTACCCTCCAGCAGATCAAGACTCCCATCCAGCTTCGTATCATACACGAATTTATTGAGGGTGCACTTAAGCCCTTCATACAGGTTGTTGATAAAGACATTGAGCAAGACTCGCCTGAGTACAGAGCCCTGGGGAACACAATTTGTGACCAGCCACCAACTGGATTTAACTCCACTCACCACATTCACTATAAAATAATGAAAACCACATAAGATATGAAAACTAACATTAAACATGGAAATAGAAGAACAATCTAATACACAAAATTGTCTTGGACAATTTTTTATCAAATTTGACTGGAGTAAGGGATATTAAGCATTTCCAATGCAAAGAACTGGGGTTCAGTTCAGATTCTGAACCATCTGTTTTCTGAATGATTTTCTTCTTTGGGCAAAGCTGAGCTTTTTAAATTTTAATTATTAGTGATACAACATAGCCTACAGTGATGGATTTTTTTTTTTCCACCCAACGTTATTTATCAACATTATAAAATTACTGCACTGCTTTGCTTTCATGCTATATAGAGGTTAGATTAGCTCTTTTCCTATTGATCTTACAATATTTTGTAAGAATAGCATCTTTAAACTGATTAATGGACTAGCTAGCGACAGACTGCAGTGTCTAGCGGTTTTAGTGGAAGCAAATCTTGAATTGGTTGTGCTGGAAGTCACAGGTGGGATATTTCTTTTACAACACAACTCACTAAAACTTTCCAGGTCACTCTATTTATATTCTTTTCTAGGTCATAATCCACTTGGTAGAGCTTAAATGCAAAAGTTTATCTCAGATTTGTGAAATGTAATGGTTTATTTCCTGCAGGATTCCTAGTGTTTTCAGTGTTATTTTTGCGTAAGAAACTGGTCTCTTAAAACAAATTAGAAGCTCTCAAATAGGGAGATTCATCAGAATTCAGGTGCAAGTATGAACAGGAATGTATTATTACGTCAGAAAACAACGGTATACGTATTCACTTTTGTACAATTTCTTACAATACATTCATTACACAGTCCATTATGCAGTTGAGTCCAAGCCTCTGGTACTCTAAACTTGTTAAACGTTCCTCTATTTAACATAAAAAACAACATGTCCAGTGGGAGACATAGTTAACCAAAAGTCTGAATTTTCTTGACACAACTTTTCTCTAATGATTTTAAAGGAACTGACTTTGTTGTTCTTATTGTTGGTACAGTTGTTCAGCTTAATTATATACTCAAAAGGTTATTGTTAAGTACTCACTTCTGTTCAAACAACAGAATACTGAAAAACAAATCGATTTCTGAAATAAAACTATCCCAACATGGAAAATAATTTGTGTTACTAAGAAAGTCTAGGTCAGAAAAAATGAGATTTACCCTGTTTTGTGTTTCCCTGATGAAGCTGAAGCTAGTTGCTGTAGGTGTGTTTGGTATGGACAGCAAAGTGGAAAGTATCAGAACGACTGTTAGCAGATTAAATTCAAGAGTCTGTGGTGTATGGTTGGAATACTGCACCTGGGAAAAGAACATGGGGTGCTGGTAGACAGATGGATGAACGTGAGCCAACAGTGTGCCCAGGTGGCCAAAAAGGCCAATGGCAACCTGGCCTGTATTAGCAACAGTGTGGGCAGCAGGAACAGCAAAGCCATCATTCCCCTGTACTTGGCACTGGTGAGGCTGCACCTTGAGTCCTGTGTTCATTTTTGGGCACCTCCCAACAAGAAAAACATTGAGGTGCTGGAGAGCGTCCAGAGAAGGCCAGCAAAGCTGGTGAAGGGCCTGGAGAACAAGTCTGATGAGGAGAAGCTAAGGGAAGAGCAGCTAAGAGTTTAGCTTGCTGCCCAAGCAGCAAGACACCAGGTTAGAAAAGCAAAAGCTCAGTTAGAATTGAATCTAGCCAGGGAGATCAAGGGAAACAGTAAAAGTTTCTTTAGGTATGTTAATGGTAAGAAAAAGACCAGGGAAGGTCTGGGACTCCTCAGAAAGCAAAAGGGTGAACTGGTTACAAGTGATTTGGAGAAGGTAGAGATTCGCAATGACTTCTTTTCCGCTGTCTTCACTGATAAGTGCTCCAGCCACACTCTCAAAGTCACAGAAGACAATGGCAGGGATTGTATGAAAGAACTGCCCATCATAATCAAAGATCAGGTTCGTGACCATCTGATAAACCTGAAAGTGTACAAGTCCATGGGACCCAATGGGATACACCCATGGCTGCTGAGGGAACTGGCAGATGAGGTTGCTAAACCCCTCTCTATTGTATTCCAGAAGTCATGGAAGTCAGGTGAAGTCCCCACTGACTGGAAAACGGGAAACATAATCCCCATTTTCAAAAAGGGAAAGAAGGATGAACGAGGGAACTATAGGCCAGTCAGTCTCACGTCTGTGCCTGGTGAGATCATGCGGAAGATCTTCCTGGAGGCACCGCTGAGGCAGAAGAATATTGTAGACGTGACTGGGTACAGTCAACATGATTCCTCCAAGGGCAAATCGTGCCTGACAAACCTGGTAGCCTTCTATGAGAAGATCACAACACCAATAGACAAAGGAAGAACAACTGATGACATTTACTTGGACCTGAGTAAAGACTTTGACACTCTCCCATATGACATCCTGGTCTCCAAGATGATAAAATATGGATTGATCGATGGACAATTCAGTGGATAAATACCTGGCTTGATGGCCACACCCAAAGAGTGGCTGTCAATGAGTCCATGTCCAAGTGGAAGCCAGTGACAAGTGGAGTTCCTCAAGGATTAGTACTAGAGCCAGTGACAAGTGGAGTCCCTCAAGGATCAGTACAGGGACCAGTCTTGCTTAACATCTTCATCAGTGACAGGGACAGTGGCATTGAGTTCACCCTCAGCAAGTCTGCTGACGACACCAAGCTGTGTGCAGCGATTGACACCCTGGAGGGTAGGGATGCCATCGGGAGGGACCTAGACAGGCTGTAGAGGTTGGCCCAGGCCAATTTCATGAAGTTCAGCAATACCAAGGACAAGGACCTCTATCTGGGTTGGGGCAATCCCAAGCACCAGCGATTGACACCCTGGAGGGTAGGGATGCCATCGGGAGGGACCTAGACAGGCTGTAGAGGTTGGCCCAGGCCAATTTCATGAAGTTCAGCAATACCAAGGACAAGGACCTCTATCTGGGTTGGGGCAATCCCAAGCACCGATATAGGCTGGGCAGTGATTGGCTTGAGAGCAGTCCTGAAGAAAAGGACTTAGGGGCACGGGTGGACGAGAAGATCAACATGAGCCATCAGTGGGCACTTGCAGCCCAGAAAGCCAATCGTGTCCTGGGCTGCATCATGAGGTGCGTGGCCAGCAGGTCAGGGGAGGTGATTCTCCCACTCTACTCCACTCTCATGAGACCCCACCTAGAGTACTGCATCCAGTTCTGGAGCCCACAGCACAAGAAAGATCTGGACGTGCTGGAGCGTGTCCAGAGAAGGGCC
>NW_009714377.1:38861-45375 GCF_000703405.1 Apaloderma vittatum
TGTTCAGTCTGCAGAAAAGAAGGCTCCGAGGAGACCTTATTGTGCCCTTCCAGTATCTCAAGGGGGCTACAGGAAAGCTGGTGAGGGGCTTGTTAGGGTGTCGGGTAGTGATAGGACTAGGGGCAATGGATTGAAGCTAGAGATGGATCGATTTAAATTCGATGTTAGGAAGAAGTTCTTCCCCATGAGGGTGGTGAGACCCTGGCACAGGTTGCCCAGAGAGGGGGTGGAAGCCCCATCCCTGGAAGTTTTTAAGGCCAGGCTGGATGGGGCTCTGGGCAGCCTGATCTAGTGAGAGTTGTCCCTGCCCATGGCTGGGGAAGGGGGGCTTGGAACTAGATGATTTTTAAGGTCCCTTCCAACCTTTTCATTCTCTCCAGCTACCTGAAATGAGGTTGTAGTGGGGTGGGTGTTAGTCTCTTCTCCCTATTAGCAAATGATAGAATGAGAAGAAATGGGCTCAAGTCACACCAGTGGAGGTTTAAATTGGATATTAGAAAAGAATTATTCATAAAGAAGTTTGTCAGGCATTGGAACAGACTGCCCGGGGAAGTAGCTGAGTCACCATCCCTGGAGGTATTTTAACAATGTGTTGAACTGGTACTTTGGGACATGGCTTAGTGGTCTCCTGTCAGAGCTAGGTTAATAGTTGGACTTGGTGATCTTCCAGCCAAAGTGACTCCGTGATTCGGTGATTTTTCTTAATTTTACTGATACACTATTTGACATGGTTCCTTGCTAAACTTTACGTTTTTGAAGTGAAGTTCAGGAAACTGTTTTCAAGTGCAAGGACTTTTGGTGTATGTCTGTAAACACCCTCAAGGTAACAGTCAGAATGAGACAATCTTCTTTTTTTGTAACAATCAAAATTGAAAGAATATCTCTTTTATTTTTTTTTTTAAGAAACCAATATGACAAGGATGACTCGAAAAAGAAGAAAGTAACAAAAAGCTAGAAGGCAGAAACAGGCACATTCCCAATAGATTGTGATTTTTCATGGAAAGTATTCAAATACAGATTAGAAAACACAAAATAACCCCACTTTACATCTGGTATTATTGATTGCCTGTGTAGATTGTAACTATAATAAACTTCAAAAGCACCAGTAGCAGATGTAAATCTATATTGTATGAAGACTTGAAGGAATAATGTGGCCAGACTTGAGAAATATACTTCAAAACAGACAGTGAACTATATTTGGGAACAACAACAACAACAAAATAGCCGTAACAACTGACTCCTTTGCACTGCATGACCAGAGGCACTGGCAGCTACAGCAGGAAGAGCAGTTGGTTGCTCCAAATTACCGAGTGAGACTGAGGTAAGAGTGGACTTTGCTGGAGACAGTGAAGCTGAAAGAGACCGCAGGACCCGGAACCTAGAGGGTATCTAACGAGGTGAGCATGAGGCTGACGTAGTCAGGAGGACCCTGGAACTGCAGTAAACTCAAAAGTGGCCATAGCCTTCAAAGAGAGGGCTGCCAGCGTGGTGAGGGGAGGGGGAGTATCCACCGCAACCTTGACCCTTGTTTTAAAAAGTGTCAGTTGCTTACCAGCCATGGTTGCTACTTCTCCAAAGGCTGTTATTAAAAAAAACCATGGGCAACCACACAGAGGCCCCACACAAGTGTGTAGGTATCCAGGCCTCTGGCTACTTAGTGTGGCAGAGCCCGGTATTTGAAATAGTGGGTAGTGGAGACAACACCTTCATCAAATGTGAACAGGTGTATCACCTGCTCAGCATGGTGGCTAAGCTAAAGGATGAAGTCTCTAGGCTAAGGGCAATAAGGGACTGTGAAAGGGTAATAGACTGGTGGAGCCAGGCTCTGACATCACCAGGAGAGGGGCAGCTTGCTCGGAAGGCAGGAGATCCCATGTCCTTGTGCTGTCCTGTAAAGGATGACCTAGGAGATAAGGAGGAATGAAGACAGGTTCCTCCTCAGAGAAGCGATCGTATTCCTTCCCTGGCTTTTCCATCATCCCAATTGATCTTGCAGAAAAGGTATGGCATTCTGCAGGAATCACTAGCAGATGGAGAGGAGAATGACTCGTCCAGACCTGAAATGCCAAAGAGACTGGTTCACTATAGACTCACCGTCAGCACTAGCCCTAAAAAGAAAAGCAGATATCTCACTGTGGTGGGTGACTCTCTCCTAAGGGGGAGGCTGTCCTGACCTGCTTCACAGAGAGGTTTGCTGTCTCCCTGGGGCACTGGATTAGGGATATGATGGACAAACTTCTCACCCTAGTAAAGCCCTCTGATTATAATCCCCTGTTAGTTTTTCAGGTGGGAAGTGATGAGGTTACTAGAAGAAACCCAAAATCAGTCAAAAGAAATTTCAGAACCTTGGGGTAGCTGTTTAATGGATCAGGGGCACAAGTTATTTTCCCATCTATCCCTTCAGCGGCAATCACCAATGAGGAGATGAAAAGAAAGAGCCATCAGGTGAACTCATGTCTCTGGGAATGGTGCTACAGGCAGGGTTTGGGGTCTTTCAATCATGCATTGATACAGGAGGCACCTGGCCTGCTGTAGGTGGTGGGTAGGATGCACCTGTCCCAGAGGGGAAAAAAGATTTTAGGGTAGAAGTTGGCAGGGCTCATTGCTAGAGCTTTAAACTACTTATGAAGGAGGAAGAGGAGTTAAATGGACCTGTTAAGAATATGCCATGGGGAAGTATATCACGGCCTGTAGCATGGCAGACTGTGAGGAATTTTGCTCTGCCATCTCAACGGGGACAAGGGATAGGTGTTTAAAAATCATAGAAACATCTGAGAAGGGTCTGGTAGGAAACAGAACTCACACACACAAAAAGATGTTGGGATCATTAGCTCACCCTAGGTGCATGTATACCAGTGCATACAGTATGAGCAATGAACAAGAGGAGCCTGAAGCCAGGATGTACCAGGAAAACTATGACATAGTGGCTGTCACAGAAACGTGGTGGCATACCTCACACAAATGGAGTGCCACAATCAATGGCTACAAGCTTTTCCGCAGAGATAGACAGGGAAGAAGAGGTAGTGTGTTGGCTCTGTATGTTAAGGAATGTTATGAAAGCTCAGAAACTGAGCACAGTGATGATGAGGTTAAAAGTGTTTGGATTAGGTTAAGGGTCAATAAAGATGATAATGTTGTGGGAGTCTGTTATAGACCTCACAGCCAGAGCAGTGAGGTAGAGGAAACTTTCTATAAACAGTTGGGAGAAATCTCACACTCACTTGCCATTGTTCTTGTGGGGGACTTTAACCTTCCAGGTATCTGCTGGGAATGTAACACAGCAGAGAGGGAACAATCCAGAAGGCTCCTGAAATGTGTGGATGATATCTTCCTCATGCATCTGGTAAGTGAACCAACCAGGGAATGTGCCCTATTGGACCTTCTGTTTGTGAACAGAGAAGGTCTAGTGGAAGATGTGGCAGGTGGGGGTTGCCTAGGGGCCCGAGGTGCATGAAATTACCAAGTTCTCTATTCTTGGAAATGTTAGGAAGAGTGACAGCAAAACTGTCACTTGGGACTTCCGAAGGGCAGACTTTGATCTGTTTGGGAGGTTACTCAATAAAATCCCTTAGAAATTGGTTTTGAAGGGTATAGTAGTCCAGGAAGGCTGGATATTACTTAGGGAGGAGATCTTGAAGGCACAGGAGTCTTAAGACAAGCCGGCAGCATAGAAGGGCAGCCTGGCTGAATAGGGACATATTGATGAAGATCAGGGAATAAGAGAGTTTACGGCCTCTGAAGAAGAGGGCAGTCCATTCATAGTGAGTGTAAGGATAATGTTAGGTTTTGTAGAGAGATTGTTTAAAGGTCCAAGTCCCAGTTGGAAGTTAATCTGACTTTGAAAGTAAAGGACTGCAAGAAAAGCTTTTATAAATACATTAATAACAAAAGAAAGAACAGAGAGAGCCTCCATTCCCTGCTAAATGCAGAAGGAAATATGGTAACAAAAGACAAGGGATAAGGCTGAAGTGCTTTATGCTTTCTTTGCCTCAGTCTTTAGTAACAGTAACACCTGTGTTGAGGGAAGCCAGCCCCCCAAGCCAAGAGAATGGGACTGGGAGCAAAATGTCCTCCCGTCAATTCATGAGGAAATAGTCGATGTCTATTACATGTCTATTACTACTACACGACAATGGTCATGAATATGAGGGGCAAGACAGGATACACCCTAGAGTACTAGGCGAACTGGTGGGGGTTCTCGCCAGGACACTATCATTTATCAACAATTCTGCCTTACTGGAGAGGTCCCAGCTAATTGGAAGGCAGCAAATATAACACCCATCGGTAAGAAGGGAAGGAAGGATGATCCAGGAAATTACAGGCCTGTCAGTTTAAATTAAGTCCCAGGGAAGCTGATGGAGCAGATCATCCTGAGTTCCATTATGCAATGCATGCAGTACAACCAGGTGATCAGACCCAGTCAGCATGGGTTTCTGAAGGGCCGATCCTGTGTAACAAACCTGATCTCCTTCTATACCCGGGTGACCCGCTGGCTCGATGAAGGAAAGGCTTTGGATGTTGTCTACCTTGACTTTAGTAAAGCATCCAACACTGTTGCCCACAGCATTCTCCTAGAGAAAATGAGTGGTTTTGGCTTGGACTGGCATATGCTTTTCTGAGTAAAAAACTGGTTAGATGGCCGAGTCCAAAGAGCTGTGGTCAATGGAGTTAAATCCAGTTGGCGGCCGGTCACGAGCGATGGTTAAGTATATTGGCCCTTGCAATGTCATTCTTACAGGGCTCATTTAACAGTACAGCATCAGTGTAAACTATTTTTATATTAGTTGCCATTTATAGCAATATAGTTCAAGTAAAATCTGGTTCTCACCAACTTTATATTCCCATCCCACCCTTACACATAGGATCAGACTTCTTATGATAACAATTCAAAAAGCCAGTACCAGTTATGGAATGGGCATGCATTTCCCTAATATTTCAGTAATGTCCTAACATGGACATTAGAGAGAGATTTGGGAATGTTAATAGATGGCCGGCTGAAAATGAGCCAGCAGTGTGCCCAGGTGGCCAAGAAGGCCAATGACATCCTGGCCTGGGTCAGGAACGGTGCTGTCAGCAGGAGCAGGGAAGTGATCATGACCCTGTACTCGGCTTTAGTGAGGCCCCACCTCAAGTTTTGTGCCCCTCGCTACAAGAGGAACATTGAGGTGCTGGAGAGGGTACAGAGGTGAGCTACCAAGCTGATAAAGGGGTTAGAACATAAGTCGTATGAGGAAAGGCTGAGGGATCTGGAGCTGTTTAGCCTGGAGAAGAGGAGACTGAGGAGAGACCTCATCACTCTTTACAAGTACCTGAAGGGATGTTGTAGAGAGGTGGGGGTTGATCTGTTCTCCTTAGTGGAGAGTGATAGGATGAGGGGAAATGGATTTAAATTGCACCAGAGGAGGTTCAGGTTAGATATTAGAAAGAATTTCTTTACTGAAAGGGTTGTCAGGCACTGGAACAGGCTGCCCAGGGAGGGGTTTGAGTCGCCATCCCTGAAGGTGTTTAAGAGATTGGTGGATGTCGCGCTGGGAGGAATTGTTCAGTAGGTTGACAGGGCTGGGGCAAAGTCTGGACTCAATGATCTTCTAGGTCTCTCCCAGCTGATATGTTTCTATGATTCTATGATTCTATGAAAAGCCCAAGAAGTTAATAAATGATCTGTGAAGGAGGATTGATAGACTTACTTCTCTGGTGAAAATGAGGAAGTATGAAAGAAAAAGAAGAGAAAGGAAGGCTGAAAAGAAGAACATTCTCGATATTTACCATGTTCATATGATTCACCAGCTAACCATTTAAGTATGTTTGGCATGTTCACTATGCCTTTTTATAATAGCTGTAGCAGGTAGGATGGAAGGTGATAATCTTACTACATAATAAAAGACATTCATATTTCAAAGGATAGAAAGATAATTTATTTCAGCATTTGAGAAACTGACTAGTTTCTCTATCTGGAAGACTTTTAAGTGAGGTTAAAAAAATATTGTTCAAACTACTTAAATGGATCTGTGGAATGGAGCCAGGATGAAAAAGATGACCTCTTCAAAGAACTTCTACCGTTATTCTTATAGTCTTTCTGGTTAATAATTTTCCTTCCTTAGCAAAAATACAGGAAGGTGAAAAAATGGAGAATAAACTTATATTCATGCTCACAGAGAACATGTTAATTTGAGTTAAGGCCTTGAGATCTTTGAGATCTTCACAGTCTGAATACCTGTGTTGCATTTGAAAGTACTAAAGTCTTAGCCATGAATGCAATTAAAATTCAACAGAAATCCATAAATGACCTGTAATCATTAGTGCTTCTTGACAGTAAGATCATAAATCATTTGTGAAACCTTACTGGAAACCCAGAGAACATAGCTTCTCCCTTTGACATAATCTAGGACATAACCTTCAATGCTTCTGTTCTGCAAGAAGTTAGTCCCTTGTAAGAATATGAGTATTATCAAGAGTATGATAAACAGCCCGTATTTCTCGAACTCCTACAAGTAGGTGCAATATTTCTTTTTTT
>NW_009714378.1:0-23737 GCF_000703405.1 Apaloderma vittatum
CGGCGGTTCGGCCGCGAGCGCAGAGCTGCCTGCCCGTTGCCCGGGAGCTGTGAGCCCTCTCTCCGTTCTTCCTTCCGATGGGAGCTGCCTCCCGGACGCTTGGTTGTCATCACTGATTATGAAACTCTTTAGGCCTCGATTCAGAATCGAGCATCTGGGAAAAGCGCTTGGAACGGGCAGGTGGAGATGAGAGAGGGCGGGCTTCTTGCGCAGTGTGCGGTAGGTGCTGTGCCCTGGTGGCCAAGCTGTTTCCCTGAGGCCCGCTTTGGGGCTGTTTTGAAGAGGACTGTTCTGAGATCTCTGTGTAGTGCTCCACTTAACAAACGCGTTTTGACCCTCGTTAGCAAACTTAAGCCTGGCTGCAGTGGAGTGTGCGTGTTTTTTGTTAGACTGAAACAGGCCACTGTTTTAGGGAAGGAACTGCCAAATTATCCACTCCTCTGCCTTATTAAAAAGTAAGTGCCCGCCTTCCTGATGATGGTGTGAAGAAGGCTGGGATGTGCTGGAGACTAAGCGAACTTTATAATAGCTCTTTCCAGTCCTCTGGTCTGTATAGGTATTTGTGCGGTGGAGATATAGAAATGCAGTTGCTACTGAAAATTCTTAGTGAAGCTTGAGGCATATTTGATATTCTTGGTCAACTTGAAAATCCACAACTGATAAGAAAATTTACTGTTAAAAACCACCTTGTTTTTTTTGTTTGAGGATTTACAAATTTGAGGGGCTCTGTCTGCTTGTGTTTCTAAGCATAAAGTGATTTGTAGGTTACTTTTATGGGGGAGATTACAGGCTTAAAACCTATAACACATTGTAGTTGAATCAATAAAGATAGCTAAGAAAAAAACATTGAGAGTAAATATTTATCTTAGTTTGGTCTTACTATAATGAGAGTACCTTGAAATTCCATGTATTTTATTGTGTTATCTGTGTTAAATTTCAGATCTGAAGCCTATATGTTGTCTAAAGCAAAGGCATGCTATTTTTTTTATCATGCCAGTATTATGATTAAAAGTCATGACTGTAGCCACGAGTAAGTGAAACTCAACACTGAAAATAGTTGGCACTTGTTTTTTTATTTTTTCCCTCTATAGATTTCCATTCTGATTAACAGACTAACCTGTCTAAAATGGCTGATATAACCAAGACAGAAGAACAGGAAGTAGAGAAGAGTTTGGATGAAGATGTGGAGAAAACACCTTGTACTTTAGAGGCAGAGTCAGGTATTGGTGGGGAAGGCAATAGTTCAGCTTCAGGTACAGTGCACTCCAGTGAAAATGAAAAAGAAGTTGATGGTGGTAATCAGGACAGCAGAGCAAAAAGGAAGAATTTAGAATCAGAAGATGAACCTCCTAAGAAAGTAGTGAGTATCTTTTTTTTTTTTTTGGAACTGTATTCAAATCCTTGTTTCAAAGCCTTAGCTCAAGAAAAGATTGAAAATATTTTTGCTAAACATATGTGAACCAGTATGAAACACCAAATGTCAGAGTTTGTGGGTAGCTTCCTAGCAGAATAACAGATGCAGAAGTTATGTTGTGCTTAATAGGGGAGAAAGAGGGGTGGGAATTAGAATGTTAAGAAAACTGATCTTAGCACATGCTTAGTCTATTTCTAAGACTATGCAATCTGGTAGTGCACTGTAAGGCTTACTGGCATTAACCCAAGTCCCATATTTTGAATTCATGTATTTTGTGTGTTGTTATCCTGTATGTTAGTATAGTTTTTGGTGCATGGGAGGTTCTTTCATAAGATAATTTTGTCTTTTAATTTCCTCAGTAAGATATTGTATAATTTAGAAAATTATACAAACAGCATCCTCTGTCATATAATTTCAGTACGATTTGTTAGCAAAGTGAAGTAGTGGAGGCTTACAGATGCCTCTTTTTTTTTAAAGACTGCAGGAGTAGCAGGAAGTATATGTCCTTTTATTTAGGAGGTTGAAAGGGTGGTGTTTTATTTGATGCTGTCCTTAATTATGTGTGAGCTTTTAGAAACTGGATAATATCCAATCTAATTTTTGACCTTTTAGGATATTTAAGAATAATATGAAAATGTCTTTGATCTAATATTTTGTTTGTCTGTACAGAATTTTTCCAGGATGTTAATTTATGGCTAACCAGTCTGGTAAAATAAAGGGTGCCGTTTGTGGTGGAAGCATTGTTAACTCTTTCCTCTTTTTGATCAGGTAGTTCTGGGATAAGGTGTAATTGGTAAACAGTTAACGTTGATTTTGCATAGCTTGTGGATATAGAGAGTTGATTGCAGTGAACGGAGATGCCAGCATTGAGATGTTATTGCTGATGGCTGTTTGCAACTGTGCTTGCAGCAGCTGAGATGTGTTAAAGAATTGTGTGAATATGTTCCCTACGCTCGTAAAAGTCAGCCATTCTTGCTTACATCACCTTCAGTGGCCATTCAGGGAGCCACCTCTGCTTACTCTAAAAAAGACTATAAATGGTCAAAGTATTTTTTAGTATCAGTCAACCAGATGTGGTAATAAAGAGATGATGGGGTCGCAGAAGTTCCAGACAAGTGTGTTTGTGTTAGTTCTGAAGATTATGATTTATTTTAATTTCATGTATATAACTGGAGATTATTTTCAAGGTGAAGAATTGTTAGGAGCATAGTATCTGGATGTAGACTGCTTCTCAGTGTTACATGGCACAGCAGTCTCTTGGAGTATTTACAGTTAAAGCTAAACCAGAGACATTTCTACAGCTAATTGTTAAGCATTAAATGGGATACATTGTCATTGCTCTCATTACCCTACAATCGTCTTTTTAAAGCTGTGGCAATGGGATCATCCACTTACGTCTTTATGTGACAACAGCTAGTTGGCATTTTGGTTAAATTGGCAGTTTATACACTTCTGTTAGATGTAAACACTGAGTTTCTGAAGCTAGATTTTTGAACAAACTTGGAAGTTCCTTGAGAAGGAACATCTTCTCCAAACCCAGGCTTAAGGGAAATGAAACTGATTCTTTAAGAGTGGTAAGAGTATTAGATAACTGAAAGTTAAGTATTTCTGTGAAGGAAAAATGTTGGACATCATCCTTCAGAAATTGCTTGGACCAACTGAAAATTTTTTACGAGAGTTGTCTCTGATAATTGAAGTACTGATGTAGGTACCAGGACAGATATGGGAAATGTCTTTTTATGTGTAATGATGGTGCTTCTCATGGTATTACTTGTTTACTTTCTTAAATCTTCAAAGCGAACACATATCTTTTGATTAAATGAAAAAGTAATAAAAAGAATTCACTGCTTGAGTCTGTCCCTTCTCTCATTTCTACAGCATGAGGCAGGCCATGGACAAGCTGTAGCTGCACATTATAATGAGCTTCAAGAAGTTGGGTTGGAAAAACGTAGCCAGTCTCGTATATTCTACCTCCGAAACTTTAATAATTGGACGAAGAGTGTCCTCATTGGTAAGCTTTCTTAATTGATTGCTTAGACTTTAATAAAATGTAACTAATTTTTTATCAAAATGTGATTATATTTTCTTCAGCTTTCTGATACTGGTGATGGCACTTTATCTCTTAATACATACTAAGGTTTTTCAAGTGCAATACAGTGTATATATAGTTATTTTTATTTTGAATCTCTGTAATAGTAGTTTGTATTGTTGGAGTGCCAAATGTATGCTAAAGTTCTCAAGATCAACTGAACTGAAAAGTAGGAAAAGCTTATGCTGGAAACTGTTCTTAGTGACATTTTTAAGGAGAAAGGTACAACTTTAAATCATGAAGAATCTATCTATTCTTATTAAATTGAGCTGTTTTTGTTATTTAAAACTATCTCAAATAGTTTCTTAGGCATTTTCACAAAACAACCTGTCCTCACGTTTTGATTAGGCAATTGTACATGGAACTTGAACACATAAATATTTTCTATATTACCCAGTAAATGATTTAAAAGATGAAAAACTAGAGGATTTAGTTTTTCAAGAATCAGCAGCCTTTTATAAAAGGCAAAGTCTACTGTCACACAAATTAATTCCAAAGTGAGGAAACAAAACCTGTCAGATATCTGCAAACAAAGATAAAAATTATTGGCACAGCACCACAGATTCATGAAGAGGGATCTATGCCAGGAGATATTAGCACCGTTTGTCTTTTTGGTGTGTTGTATCAGAACAGTTAGAAGCAATACTTAGGCTTATATAAAACCATTCCTGAAGGCTGTGTTGAAGCCTTTCAGTCCTGGTGAATTTCTGGAGTGTGGCATTGTAGTAGTTATATCAAAATGTACTTCATGTCTCTTACTGTGAAGAAAAGTTGCTAGCGTGGTGGTATGTTTTACATGGTATGCCAACATCAGTCAGAGCAGAGATAATCTAGGCAGCGTGGAGAGAGAAGAGAAAATGAAACTTGGATGTGTGGAGAAAAAGACAGCGAACAAGTAGCTGATGTTATTGCAAGGCCTAGGAGAGTGATTGGAAACCATTATGCGTTTTTTGTAACGTGACTGCAGGGAAATGTTGTGGGCGATACATTTAATTGGGTTTTACTCCTTTGCAAAAGCCTTTCCTATACTTTCAAATAACATCTGTCTTCATTATAATGGCAATGAAAAGGAACTCTGTTTCCCTAAGATGTGCAGTTTTGTGTTTGTTTGCCATGGAAACAGTTCAGAGCTCCAGTCACACTGCATGCAAAGCACATTAAGCACAGAGAATGTTCATTGTCTTTTCCATAATTTTAAAAGTTTGTGGTTTCTAGAAAAAGAGATTTATGTCTATAACATTCAGAAGACATTTATGGGCAAAGTAAGTTCTGAGATGTTTTAAAATTCTCAAAGCCTTTTGATCCTTTAGACTTCTTTGTAAAATACAAGAATTTCAGGGACCAGTGTATGTGTTCTCTCTTTGTTATTTTTCTAGGTGAATTTATAGACCGGGTACGACAGAAGAAGAACGATATAACAGTTTTAGACCTAGGATGTGGCAAAGGTGGAGACTTACTGAAATGGAAGAAGGGCAGAATTAAAAAACTCGTCTGTACTGGTAAGAACACACAATATCTTTCCAGGGAAAGTACATCAGTGTTTTATGGGAAAGCCAAGTACATCTCCAGTCTTTTTTTATTTCCGTATTTCAAGAGTTCAAAGCACAAGAATGCAATGATGTACCTTCTGTCAAATGTCTTATTTTGTCTTTTAACTCAAAGACATGAACTTGATTGCCAGCATAAATATAAGAACCAATGATTTTCCATGTAATTAGCTTTCACGCAACTCATAAATAAAAACTAGTATCACTAAAGACACACACCATTTCCCCAGATTGTCTTAGTCAAAATGTAGCACTGGGAAAAAACCTGACATTTTGTATTTAATGTCTTTTCTCCCATATCTAATCTCTTGTAGTATTTTTATTATTCTAAAAACGCACACCGAAGAGTTGCATTTAGAAAACAAATAAAACCCACAGTATTGTGACAAGAAATGATCTTGGGGGAGTGTTACAATTAACTAAATATTTTCAGACTCAGAATGGGAAAGAGCTGAAAGCTGATTACAAATCTCCTTTGTTTAAATAGTTTGCTTAGGTGTTGGGAGGGAGATACCATCTTTGCTATTTCCAAAAAGCATCCCAAGGATAATCAGAGGAAGTTACACTTAACTTCAGACTTAATTAGATACTAAAGTTTCGTAAAATTTCTTTAGTGGGAATTATTCTGCGTATTCATTTTACAGTTCTTTGCTTTTTTCAGTAGGCAATCTTCAAATACTTACAAAGTTCTTACATAAATTTATTGCCTACTGCTAGTTTCAGTTTGTGCAATCTGTTATTCAGTGAAATTCGAGGCCTGAGAGGGGCAATATTAAAAAGAAAATGATTTTTTTTCCTGTAGTGTAATCAGTGTATATCAGAAATAGTTGCAATTCAACATCTTGTATATTTGTAAGAAGATGTGGAGCTTTCAGTACTGTTCGAGGAAATCCTAGGAGCTGAACTGTTTTAGCTAATGCATACTAGACACTTAAAGCTAACAGCACTTAGTATCAATCACCTAGTATCCATCACTTGAAATTTTGGAGTCTTGCTTTGCACTTTTGAGGATGGGAGCATTTAAAAATTTTCAGATTACAACTTTTGTATGAAGTAAAGACTGAAAATGGCAGAGTTTCGTTCCCAAACACTTTCAGCAAATTAAATTCCTTTTCCACAACTTCGAAATAGAAGTGTTTGTTCCCCTCAGAGTGTAACTGAAGATCAACTTTTATCCCTGCCATAAATGATCTGTTGTGTTCTAATAATCATTCCAGTTTTCTTGTCTAGTGAGCACCTTTTTTTAAATTTCTCGTTATATAGATATTGCTGACATTTCTGTGCAACAGTGCAGGCAGCGATATGAAGACATGAAAGCCCGGTGTCGTTATAATGAACATATTTTTGATGCAGAATTTATACAAGCAGATAGTACCAAGGTACAGTTTCTATGCCTTGTAATATTTTGGAAATGTAACTTTCTTTTGTTAAGCAAATATTGCAGTGATGGTAGTGCTGTAATGTTTTGGACGTGTATATTTTTAAGGTCAAATTGTTGTACTTGCTGTCAGGAGAATCAGCCATATCAGTTACAGAAAAGTTGCGTAAGATGTAGTTAAATGGATCTTGTTACTGTTTTACAGTGTAACATTCTTGAAGCCTGAATGTCTTTCTCAGATAATGAATCTGCTGCCTTCAGTTTCTTTAACGTGACAAGTGGAAGGGAATAATGACTTGCCTCTGGAGTTCTGGGAGCCAGCATAGGATGCTGAAAACTAGCTTGGTGGATGTTTTTATGTTGGAATGAATATGGAACATTTTCTCACTTTCACATTTTTGCTTATCCCAGTATGTTTTTTTTCTAGCAGCATTTTAATTACTATAATACATATCTTCAAAACTTGTGTGATGGAGCAGATTTCTTAGGCTCTCTGGAGGTGATAGTGACTACATTGCTGAGGCTTAGGAGACGGTCTTGTAACCAGCACTGATTTTGCTTGCTATAAATGCAGGCTGAGGGGCAGAGCCTACCTGGTTCCAGCATGTCTGTGGAAAGTTTGAACATGTTCTTCTCAGCCTTGCAGAGAAGGATGGTTCACCTGAATTCTTGGTTGCCTTTCCTTCTGAGGAATACAGTTTGTTGCAGGTTCCTGGTCATCTCTCGGCTCAAAATTGCAGTCAGAATAGAGAGGAGAGAGCCTTGTTCAGGAAAAAAAGGAATATTTTCGTGTTTGTATTACAGATCAGTCTTATATGCCCACTCTGTTGTGTCTGTCCATACACACAAAAGTTCTTCTCCGTGACTTTGTATCGGTATCGTTGATGTTGTGTATATAGTGCAAAATCTGATTCTCACAGTTTATGTAATTCCACTCACCTCTTTCTCAGTTTCCTGTATCTCTTTATCAAAATGTGGAGGGAGAATAAATGAACAGACGAAATTGCTGTGAGTTCATGAAGTCTCCATTTTTGTCTTGCCGCACAGAGAACGTTCACAGTATGTGGCATGAGCTGGTACAGTCTTGGAGTGGAAGGGTGGATGGGTAGTCTGAGAGAGAAGAGAAACTTGGGTAGAACTGCTGAGTATGAAATACTTTAAGGATGGAATGCATATCATGGGCCTTGGGAGAACTTGTTTTCTCCTACGTTATTTATAGTGGCTGCTAGTATTGTATAAAAGAAGCCTGATCAAGAAGAGCTAGAGAACTGCTGAACTACATGGTCAAACTGTGGCAAGCTTTAATCTTACAGATTTCAAGGGTTCAAAATTCTTCAGAGTTACTGGTTACTTGGTCTGAGGTGGGGAGGAGTGTGGTGGTATGTGTGTGAGAATACAGACAAATACAATTTGATGGACAGTGCAAATTGCCATATTTGAAACAACCCCACCACCTCTCAATTATGTGTTTAATGGGTCAGTTCTCATTACAGAGACTCAGTAAACTGAAAATTCAGTTTATTATAATTGTTTCCAGGTAAACAGTGGCTGATTCTAGAGCTTCGGCAGTAAAATATCTTTGGAAACTATTAGGTAACCAGCCTTGGTTTTTGGCCTTTCAGGTGTAGTGGCGTGTTATTTCACAACATGAAAAGAATTTGAGGACATGATAACTTTGAAATGCGTGTGTTTATTTTGATTCCCAAATGTTGTGTATGATTTTTCTCTGTAGCAGGGGACTTCTTCTTACTCTTACCTTTTTCATCGTGTTCTTGTTGAATTTGTGAAAGAATGGGGGCTGAAAGGAAAAACTTAAGAGTTATGGGAGTAGTGCATTTGTTGGAAGATTTAAATGAATCATGCTTGTTACATTTTTTTTTTCTTTTTAATCTGTTTCAGGATCTCTTGTCTTCCAAATACAGTGATCCAGATACACGCTTTGACATTTGCAGCTGTCAATTTGTTTACCATTACTCGTTTGAGACATACGAGCAGGCTGACATGATGCTTAAAAACGCTTGTGGGAACCTTTCTCCTGGAGGGTATTTCATTGGCACAACTCCAAATAGCTTTGAACTTGTGTAAGTGCTTTTATATTCAATTAGTCTTTCAAAAGTCTGTGAAGCATGATGAAGTGTTAGCCATTCTTAGCGTGCTCTGGTATGTTTGTGCAAACAAAAGGAATTTTTTTGCAACGATTTTGGATTCTAGTCAGAACAATCTCACTCACGAATTTGACTAAAGGAGTAAATCTGTACTAATCCTTTTCTTGTGCAGCTATGGCTTTTCTGGTATACACTATAGATCTTCCTACATAAACCGTCTGTAGCGACTTAAGTAGTGGCAAAATAGCCACAGCCTGGGGAATAACTGTCAGGGTTTTGCTGTGGTTGTTCTAAGAAGCCTAGCTGATCCATGTAGGCTGTGTCTGGGCTAAAGGTTAATTTTCTAGGTCCATTTAGACGTTGGTATGTTGTATAGGAACAAAAAACTGTTAAAACCTATTATGCTGCTGCTTTTCATGTCGTCGTTTCATTGCCTTAAGTAATAAGGGAAACGGGAAACTGCAGAGGTCACTGAGTGCTGTAGTACTGGGAGAAACGTTTGCAGGCCTCTTACATGTAGTTTTCTTTGCCTGTTAAATTAAAAGCTGGTAAATTAATGTTTGTTTATACCTCATTTTATAGAAAGCGACTTGAAGCTTCAGAGACGAATTCGTTTGGAAATGATGTGTACAGTGTAAAATTTGAAAAGAAGGGAGAGTATCCCTTGTTTGGCTGCAAGTATGATTTCCACTTGGAGGAAGTGGTTGATGTCCCTGAGTTCTTGGTTTACTTTCCGTTGCTGGAAGAGTAAGTTAAGCTTTGAATTCATTATACAATGCAATCTGTGACACATAAGCATTTGTTTCATTTGTGTATCATTGCATAATACTTGCAGAAAACTGTATTTTGGCTTTCTTATGATGTTTTCCAGTTCTTCAATATTTTGTTGTTGCTCCAAACACATTTTTTTTTGCTTGTCCATCCACAACTGTAATCTGACCATTGCACTCACTTGAAGGTGCTTTGGTCAGAAGTTGTGAAGATTTCAACAAGGTCTCACACGAGAACATCTGTACCTTTAGTGCTGTCAACTTTTTCTTCTTTAATCTTAGCTTCTCAAGAGGTTTCATTCTGCGTTTCTTTAGGCCTTCAGCAAGCTGCTTTGTATATCCATTTCATCATGGTGCCTGTTTTTTGTCTTCTCCAACTTTCTTTGGATATTCATTGGGTTTTTTGCTAGACTTATTTTTCTTTCCTCTAGATTTTCTTAATCTGTGAACATACATTTTGACATTACCTCTGTGTAAATTCAGATTTCCCTTTCCCAGCCTGTCTCCTGAGGTACAGATAGATGTTTCTGTGTTGGGGTTTTTCCTACTGTTCAAGCTCACTTGGTTTTTAAACAAACAAACAAACAAAAAAAAGTTTTCCCTTCAGACCTATATGTTTTCACACACTTCATTTGTAGTCCTCTGTGAAAATACCAGCATCTATCACTGATACCTGTAGCTTCAACATTGTATGACCACAGTGTCTACACATAATTGAGATGTAAGGCACTAAATCTAGCAGAAAGAGGTTTTGAAAATATATCCATATCTGCTACCATAGGGTGATGATACTGCAGGGAAAATAACATAGTCTACCTGTGTGTGTTGGGAGATGATGCACATTTCTATTAAAATGTTTGTAAATTACTTCTGTGTATGTTTTTGTTGTCTTAATTTTAAAAGTACAGTTTGTGGTGGTAGTGCATTTTTTTTTCACCTGAATGTGTAACTAAAAAACCCAAATTCTAGAAGCCCTAGTGAATACCATAAGATGTCACTGTGGCTTTAAAGTGTTCTTTTGAAAATAAAACTATAGTAATTTTATGGCTTCTCTAATTAAGCTTATTATTTTGACAGAATGGCAAAGAAGCATGGTATGAAATTAGTCTACAAAATGACATTTCGGGAATTTTATGAAGAAAAAATCAAGAACGACGAGCATAAAATGCTGTTAAGGAGAATGCAGGCCTTGGAGGTAAATGTGGAGTTAACTTGTTTAATTTAAATAACATTTTACATCTTGTTAATTATTTGTGCAATAATCAGAATTCCTTTTGTGAACATTGTGCAATTAAGGGCTACCAGCAGAAGACCTAAACTCCTATGGCTGAAAGTGCGGCTTGTGGGTTGATCTTGACTGACTGCCAGACACTCCCCAACCTCTCTTGTTCCCTTTTCCCAGTGGGATGGGGGGACAAAATAAGAAAAAAACCTTGTGGGTCAGGATAAAGACAGGGAGATTGGTTGCAATTACCATCATAGGCAAAACAGACTAAATTTGGACAAGATTAATTTATTCCAAAAAAAAAAAAAAAGAAAGAATAGGATGGTAAGAAACAGACAAACCTAAAAACGCCTTTGCCCCACCCACTGCTTGTTTCCTGGCTGAACTTCACACCTTCACTCTTATACCTTCATTCTTCTACTATTCCTCCTTCCTACCTGTTCTCCCTGCTGTGCAGCACAGGGAGATGGGTGTCTGTGGTCAAGCCTTGGGCCGTAACTTTTTGCCTCTACTTCCTCATGCTATTCCCCTGCTCCAGCATGTGTCCCTCCAGTGGGATACAGTCCTTCACAAACTGCTCCAGTGTGCATTCTTTCCTTGGGGAAAACGGTCTCTTTCTCTCAGGAACAGACTGCTCTGGCATGGGTTGGTTGTTCACGGGGTTGCAGCTCCTGCCAGAAAGTCTGTGTGGGCGCTGCACAGGCTGCAGCTTCCTCTGGGGCATGTTTGTCTGCTGCAGCATGTGGTCTTCCCTGGGCTGCAGCTTGGGTCTGCTCCACTGTGGTCGTCCATGGGTTTCAGGAGAGCAACTTTCATCACCATGGTCTTCTCCAGGGGCTGCAGGGGAATCTTTTCTCTGATCTGCGGAGCACCTCCTTGCTCTCCTTCTCTGGCCTTGGTGTCTGCAGGGTAGTTTCACATTTTTCCTCGCTTCTTTTTCACAACTGTTGTGGATGTTTTTTTTGCGCTTTCTTGAATGCACTTTCCCAGAGGTGCCCCACTGGTGGCTGATGGGCTTACTGGTGCCCTGCGGTGGCTCTGTTGAAGCTGGTGAAACTGGCTATGTCTGGTGTGGGATAGCCTCGACCTCTCCTCACAGAGGCTACTTCTGCAGCCTGCTACTGTCAGTGCTTGGGCACCGGCACCCAATAGAGTGAGTCAGTTTTGTAGGCAAAATTTCAATTTTGAGGCAAATTTTCAATTTTATTGAGTAGTAAGCAGAACCACAAGAATCACACCAGGTGTCAGATAGTGGTAACTGTAATCCATTTCTTCCTTAGCAAAGAGAGACTGAAAGCTGGATCTTTGTGCAAGGATTATTAACTGAAAAGACAGAAAGTAATCTTGGTAGGAATAAAAGGACAGGCTGTGTATGTATGTTACTTAACTGAGCTTATGTTTTTGCCCAATGTTTTTGCTTGTTTATTCTCAAGGTCTTATCCTGGGTATCTAAACAGCTTCAGAGAAGCTTTTTGATACCATCTCTTGAGGTTTTGGTTTTATTGACAGTTTTCTGTGTCCTTCCTCAGAGTGGAATATTTCAGCATAAAACTGCCAAGTCAAGTATCTGGTAACTGAATCAGATGGGCTGCGAGTGGACTTGACTGTCCATGTTGACTCTGAAAGTGACAGTGCGTTGTGTGGCTCATACTGCTGTAACATGGTGACTTAGCCTTTCACATATCAGCTTCGTTCTTAGAAAAGTGAGAGTCGTCTTAAATTAGTGACCACTTACATTTGAGGACTGCATTGTTCAATACAGACCATTATGCAGTAACTGGTATATATATAAGTATGTGTTAGTTTTGAAGAATTGGTCATATGCTTCTGGTACAGCTCCTTTGTGTTATTGAAGCATTTTAAGCATTCTGCTTTAAGAGATTCTGGTTTGCTCAGTTACTGTTCTAAAAGACGGTATTTCTAGGTGATGAGCTTTACAAGGAGGATAATTTTTGTAGTTACTCTTTTACCCCTGTTTTGGAGACATAAGGAGAAAAATTAATTTATAAATCCTGGATGTTGGATCCTCTGGAAATTAGGAAGTAGGAGACGATGTTGTAGGTGCTGTAAAGGAGAGAGCTAACTTTACGATCTTCTTAATTACTGATCTTTGTTCTGCACTGTGTTGTGACAAATTTGATCTTGTTAATGTTATCTTACTCGCAATTAGCATTTTTTCTTATTTTTTTTCCTATGTTCGCCAGCCATATTCTACGTTTGGTGATGCTAGGCTTGTTTCTGACAAACCTGATGATTACGAGCATGCAAAAGAGTTCATCAAAGATGGCAAGGCAAAGTTACCATTGGTAAGTTCCTTCTTACTTCGCTAGAGCAAATAGAGTCTAAAATTGAGGTCCTGATCTTTTTGAACGTATGGTGTGTTGTTCATTTCAGCTGCAATGAAATTGGTATGAATGTCTCTGTGCATGTGAAAAATAGTAGACGTGCAGGGCTGAGGGGTTCCTCTATCTATACCCCAGACTCAGAGAGTCAAATTCACTTAGTTTGGTAGCTGTCAGAAGATTAAATATCTGTTCATAATGCTGTATGTATTTGAAATATTAAACACTTTTTGTGTTGTCTTTCTGGGTAAAGTTCCCTTCTCGGGTGATTTTGTTAAAGTTCTGTGAACACTATTTTTTTAAACCTGCTGTACCTTCTTTTTAAATAAATTTTAACAGAGTTCCTAGACTTAGACTAGTCCTATGTGTATAAATCTAAATCCCTTCTGCCCTTGATTTTAATTAAATCGGTATTTTGTTCGCCTTCTGGAATGAAAAGAAACTTTCTTTGTGACGATCATAATTTTACCTTCTGTAAAACTTGATCTTGTCACATATTTTTTTTTTTCTGCATTTTTCCTGTTTTGGCAGCTTGATTTATGTCTTCAGAAATAAAAGAATACTGAACCATCATTAATGGAGGTCATATTAGTTTTTAGATCAGTGGTCCAGTTGAATACATTTTTTCTGCTTCTAGTCCTGTCTTCTAGTGCACATGTACCTTTCTGAGCTTGCTCTCTTTCCCATGTTTTCATAAAGGGTTTTTCTCTCTTCCATTGCCCCAGCAGTACATGACAATGTTGGAGTTGTCTTTAGCTGGTCCCCTCCCAGCCTTTCATTCTTCAAGTATTGGTCTCAGAGTTGAGTGTGTGATGGACAGGAGCCTGCACAGCTGCTCTTCTTGGGAAGCGAGCAGGAGAACAGGCAATATTTGCTGTCATTTTTTGCTGGGAACTGCTGCCATTTAGCTGTTCCCTCTTCATCTGTAGCCAGGCTAGCTCTTCAGGGTAACATAGAGCTGTGTGCCAGCTTCTGTCTGTCTATTTGGGGAGTCAGGCTGGATGGAAACCTTACAACGGCTTGGTTTAACCTAACTATTCATGCCGAATGGTTCCTAGTAAGGTATGTTGTCTCTTGCAGTGGGAACTTCAGGTCATTTTATGTGTTGAGGTTCTTTGAGAAGAGACAACCAAAACTGGAGACTAGTTGGAATAAAGATTTTGGTAAAATCATGTGCAGTTACTGATAGATGACATCCTGTTTCATTGTCACAGATACAGCGTGAGGCTGCTTGGACTTTTCTTTTTTACATCATTGGTTTATTTACTGTTCTCTATTCTTGAAGTTGTATTCCTTTTACTATATATATACATATATATAAATCCTACATAATGAGGGAAAATAGACTTCAAATACACAGAGAGCTTAAGTGGGATTTTTTTTTTGTTTTTAAAAAAGTGCTGCTTTTAAGAAATAAGCTTAAGAACAGGAAAATGGTCAAGACAGACCAAAGACCTCTTCTGCCAGGTGCTGTGTCAAGAAGAAATCTGCTTGAACAATCCCTTTTCCCTAGTGTGTTAAAAGGTGGATCCTTTGGTCAGGACTGGTCATTGGATGGCATATGGGCTAAATCATACCCTCAGTGAGAACTTGCTAGAAGGAGATGGAGTGGATACAGCAGAAAACTAGCTTCTTGTTCTTACCACATGGTTGTTAACTGGTAGAGGAAATGTCATCAGCTTTTTGCTTTGCGCTTGCCATGCTTTCATCTGAAAGGCTGAGCTAGGAGCAAGTTTCCTAGTCTGCAAGGCAGACTTTTTTCACAATGTGTGAGCTGGGTTGGGACTTAGTCTCTTGCAAATAGTTTTTGTCCTCGGAGAAGTGTTAGGTGGAGACAGGCAGTATTCCCAGGGAAGGTGGCGGCACTGTGAAAGATTGATTTTCCTGAGTTATACAAGTTTTTTATTGTTTCTTCATTTTTTTTTTGTTAAAACTGGTTTTTGTCCCCTTCTAGGGAACCTTGAGTAAATCCGAATGGGAAGCAACGAGTAAGTAATGTTTTGGAAGCTCAGTACTCATGGACTGACTGCTGTGGAAAGTGTGCCAGTTAGTTACAGAAGAAAATGAAATTTTAAATATAGAACCCTTTTATTATTTGTGTTATTTGATTGCCTGTGTGTAGATTATGTAGTGCACACATCTCAAAAATTAGGAGGGAAATGGATAAAATAGGTTGAAATTTTACTTTATTTAACTAGCTTCTAGCTTGCAAACTTTTGGGCTAAAATTATTTGGGGAAGCCTTACTTAAGATATATGAAAAAAAGATGCTGGTGTTAAAGGATTATTTTGCTGGTGTTGGAGGAATAAATACTATACTTCTGTTTGTTACACTTGGATATTAGGCTGTTAGCAGTCAACTAGGAAACAAACCCCAGCTGGGTCATGCAGATCTGTTTTGGGAAGATAGGGACTGAAGCTGTACTCTTTGACTGTACTGATACATGTTTTAGGAAGAAGCAGTTAAAGCTTGAATGATGAAGAGATGTTTGAATGTTTTATAAAGGGAGGAGACAAAAGGCCGTGACACAGACACTAAAAAAGATACGCTGCTGTTAAATATGTTTTGAAATTCTGTGTGTGCGATGGAAAACTTTTGACATTGCGTTTTTCCAAGGTTGAGTTTAATGAAACTCAGATTTAAGCAACTGAGACTTTTAAGGATAAGAATTGATTCCTGGAGAGATTGTTACTTAATTCTGTGTAACCGTATCCACTCAGCATTTGCATGTTTGCCGACTATTATACTAGTTGAGTTAGTGGTTTAAAAACAAATGAAAAATGCTATTCAATTCATAAATGAAAACAATCTTTAGGTAAGCTGTTTGCTTTCTTAAATTATTACCTAATTTTAAAGGTGTGAATCATAAGGTAGACAGTAATTCCAGCAGTGTGACAGTGTTATGTAAGCTATTAATCTAATTGACAGGGCTTGTTATATCTTTAAAAGTTCAGTGATGACTACATTTTCTAAGTAGTCGCTTTTCTTCAGAGATTTGGAGTACAGAGCTTCTGACAGTTAGGATATAAGCACAGCTTGCTGGTTACATGAAACTTCACATTGCTTGTCTTGAAAGATTTGAAACATAACTATGGCACATCATCTGTTAAAATAAAAGTTGAGTTCAAGTGGAAATCTGTAGGTGTTTAATTAGAGTCATTATCTCAAGAAATTGGTTTAGCTGATCTGTCTGGTATGAATCATAAGAACATCTGACATAGCTGGCATTCATTATAATTTCAAGTAAGAGTGTCTCAAAGGTGCTGGGGCAGACTCTACAAGTATCCATTCCTAAAATCATACTGTTCTGGAGTTGAGAAAATGCAGTCTAGTGTTTGTAAATATTTCTTCTTTGTCCATGATAATTTGAAAGAGCAAAGTTAATAACTTTGAACTGTGAGTTTATTCACTTTCTAATGAAAAATGAAGTTGAAAATTTCACCCCTAATTTTCCATTTCTGTATGTGTGAAGGAGTCTTTAAACTTGGTTGCATATGAATTTTTATGCATCAGTGAATGCTAATTATGTGTAGATTGGCATAGTAGTTTATGAATTCCGTTCACATTTCAGTAATATCATTAAGTGAAATTAGTGTTGTATTAACCGTAACAGCAGTATTTAAAATATTCTGCTTTTGTGCATTCTTAGCTCTACTGTGAAAATATGTCTGAAACCACACTGGAATTGAATGTAGAGTTAGTCATTGAGGGGAAACCATAGCATTTTTTTATAATTTCAGTAATCTGCCAGCAGTTCTTTGGGTAGAGTATCAACCTGTTTACATTTTGAAAACTTAACCGAATTGCAGAGGGAGCTGAAACTTTAAATACTCCCATTTTCTTCTTTAGGTATTTACTTGGTATTTGCATTTGAGAAGCAACTGTGAAACTTCACATACTGGATGCAGCAAGAAGAGATCATTTCCATATGCAAGTTGGAATGGTCAGAAATCCATTGTGGCAACTATTTTTTTATTTTTTATTTTTTAATTATCAGAAGTGTGCAGGACACTACCGAAAACTAGAGCAAGCTCATGATTCTGAGTTACATCGCCTGTCTGTGACAGATGGACTTGTGTGTGTATATATAAGAAAGATTCTGAATCAGTCTTTTTAAGCATTTGTAAAACAATCTGCATGCCCTCAAAACTCATATTTGAACTCGACACGACTTTATGTTAGAAGCAAATGTTTTGTTGGTAGAAGTATGTTTGTGATCACAAGCCTCACCCTGCACTTTCTGGAGTTGATGAAAAAATTACTCTTGTCTTTGGTGCAGAATGAGGGCCTAAATATTGTACTGCAGAGCTCAGTTAATTCACAATGTGATATATTCAGACATATAGGTTATGTCTACATTGCATGCAGAGCTAGGTGGCAAATAACTGAGTCAATTTGAGTACCTTTGTGCTGCACTCAAGCCTGCAGTGTAAATCCACTATAGTGGTATTCAAGGGGTAGTTTACATGGTAAAGTCCCATGATGTTCTTGTTTTTCATGCTTGCTGATACGTAGTGTCAATTCATGGTGCTTTCAAGATTAAACAATTTTGTTCTGTACAAAACTGCTCTGAAAGAACTGAATTTCTAAAGTTTTAAAGCTCTCTGTTATTTTTCCAAATGTGACTGTGGTAATCAATAACACCTGCTGAACTTAGATTACTGAACATTTTCTATTATATTAAAGACTCTTCTGACTTTGTAGTAGTTTTAATTTCTCCTGAAACTTATTAGGTGGATCTTAGGGTGTGTTTCTTACTTGTTCCATAAAATTCAAAACGTGCTTGGCAGAAGGATGAACTGTTGGTGGTGATGGGGACCTCGTTGCAGTCCTTAAGGCACTGGGAACATGGTCACGTATTTAAACATGAACTAAAAGGGGAACCTGTGTGACCATTGGGGATATTAGGAGCTCGCTCTGGGAGGTAGGGCGGTGTATGTATGTGCACACCCAGATACATGTGGATCACAACCCTGAAATTGGAGCCAAATATTTTATTAGGGAATGTAATTTAATGACAGCAATAGGCAGAACTTGTGCATAACTGCCATGTTAACTGCCCGTTGGTGTCTTAGAGCTGGTTTAGGGATTTCTGACGTAATGTTTGCTCTGCTTTCCACATAGTTGTAGCCACCCACTACTGAGAGGGCATGAGTACTTCATGGCTTTTTTCTCTATTCTTGGGCTAGCAGTAGCTGTTGGCTGCTGTTGGCTAGTATAGTTTACATAGAGATGAAATGTTGATGGTACAGGAGTATTTTGAAAAGTTATAATAAACCTAGGAAGGAATGTTTCTGTTACAGTTAAGCATTCACGTAATTTGAGTTTGTAGTTGTATAGCCTTCCCTCTGTAATGAGGCTATACTCTTTCCTCCATGACTCCTGACTATTCTTTTTTTTTACTATCTAGAGGAACACCTGTAACTTTCACCAAAGCAGTAGAATCACAGTTCTGCTGCTGAAATTGAGAAAACAAGACTCTCTTGTCTGCTAGAATTAGTACTTGTGAAACTAGCTGGGAAGTGCTGACACTTTAGAAGTGCTGAAATGTTTCATTGAAATTTGTGTGCGTTAAAGCTAGTTTTGTTAGAGTTCTTGTATGAAATTTCATTTGAAAGTGCATTGTTATGCTATTTTTGGAAGAAATCAGAATAATAAAAAGAAGGGAAACACATTGGAGCGTCTTTTCTCTTTTAAGCAAATCTCAACATATCAGAGGGTTGCATAACGGTTGAGGTTGGAAGAGACCTCTGGAAGTCATCTGGTCCAGCCCCCATGCTCAAGCAGGTTTGCCTAGGACCATGTCCGTATGCCTTTTAAATGTCTCCAAGGATGGAGACTCCACAGCCTCTCTGGGGGCAACCTGTGCCAGTGCTCAGTCACCCTCACAGTAAAAAAGTGTTTCCTGATGTTTAAGAGGGAACCCGTGTTTCAGGTTGTGCCTGTTGCCTCTGCTTCTGTCACTGGGCACCACTTTACACCTTCCCTCCAGGTGTGTGTACACATTAAGATTATCACAAGGTCTCTCAGCCTTCCCTCACAGGAGAGATGCATCAGGATTTTGAACACAATTGGACCTGCTATAGAACCCTGCAAAACACTTTTTGGCCTCCAGCTAGACCTTGTTCCACTGACCACCACTCTCTGGGAGCAGATGCTCACCCAGCTTGCAGTCTGCCTCGCTGCTCATCCGAGATGGTATTAAAAGCCGTCCTGAAGTCGAGTTAGACTGTATCCACTGCTCTCCCATCATCTACCCAGCCAGTCATTTATTCTGTCATAAAAGTTTATCTGGTTAGTCAAGCATGATTTTTCCTTGATGAATCCATGCTGACTACTCATGATTTCTTGTCCATCATGTGCCTGGTAATAATTTCTAATATCTGTTGTTCAGTCACCTCATAGTTTCCTGGGTCGTTCTTTCCCTTCTTGAAGACAGAAGTGGTGTTTGCTTTCCTCTAGCCACAGAATCATTTAGGTTGAAAAAGACCTTTAAGATTGAGTCCAACTGTTAACTTAGCAATGCCAGGTCCACCACTAAACCATTTCACTAAGCACTGCGTCTACACAGATTTTAAAATAGCTCCGTGGATGGCGACTCAACCACTTCCCTGAGCAGCCAGTTCCAGTACCTGAGAAACCTTTCAGTGAAGAAATTTCTCCTAATATTCAATCTAAACCTCCCCTGGTGCAACTTGATAGGGCTCTTGTCATATTGCTTATTACTTGGGGGAAGTGACTGACCCCCACCTCGCTACAACCTCCCTTCAGGTAGTTGAAAGCAATAAGGTATCTCCTCCTTTGCTCCAGGCTCAACAACCCCAGTTCCCTCAGCCAGTCATAAGACATGTGCTCCAGACCCTTCACCAGCTTTGTTGCTCTTTGGACATGCTCCAGCACCTCAATGTCTTTCCTATAGTGAGGGGCTCAAAACTAGACATAGGGTTCAAGGTGTCTCCCCACCAGTGCTGAGTACAGGGGGACAGTCACTTCCCTGGTCCTACTGGACACACTGTTTCTTATAAAGGCCAGGATGTCACTGGCCTTAGCCACCTGGGCACAATGTTGGCTCTGGTTGAGCCAGCTGTTGACCAACAGTTCCTGGCTTTTCTGCCAGGCAGCTCTCCAGCCACTCTTCCCCAAGCCTGTGGTGTTCCCTGGGGTTGTTGTGTCCCAAGTGCAGGATGTGGCACTTGGTCTTGTTGAACCTCATACAACTGGCCTCAGCCAACCAATCCAGCCTATCCAGATCCCTCTGTAGAGCCTTCCTACCCCCAAGAAGATCACAACTTGGTGCCATCTGTAAACTTAATGAGGATGCGCTCAATTCCCTCATCCAGATCAGCGGAAGGAGTATTGGCAATTCCTTAAATTAAAAAAGGGTGGAGGATGGATACATGAAGGGTTTTACACCAGTTAAGTGGTTCAATTTTCAAATTCATTATACACAATCAAGGAACTCAGATTAGAAATGCCAACTTAAATTAGTAGTTCAGTTTATCCTCTCTCACCTAGGTGTAGAGACATAGGAGTTGGGAACAGAAACCAGAAGAGGTGCAACCTCTTGTTCTGTCTGTGATGGCAGACAGTTGAGAAATGTGGTAGAACCCAGTCTCCAGCATGTAGTTGCTGTGTAGAGCCAGCACAGATGAAAGAACTCTTTTGCGCTTATTTTAAATAGATTCCTTGCCTCACAGAACACCTCATTTTGCCATGAAGGTGGATGTATGAAAAGCTTGTTTTAATGTGTAATTTTGTATTGATGAAGATTCAAGTCAAACACCTGTCTTTCATATTTAGGATGGATTCACTGCTCATGAAAGATGCATCTGCTGAGGTAGGTTGGGAAGACTTGTTTAAAAAAAAGGTACTTGGCTGCCAATGGCAATTTTCCTGACTTTTTTCCCTCCCATTTTTCTTTGCTTTTGAAAGAAGCAGCTAAGTATTTTATTTCCTTGCCCTGTATCTAAGGTTTTGAGGCAACAAAGTTGCCCAAGCACTGTGAGTATAGGCAATTGTTCCTTGTGGAGGTTAGGATGTTCTGCAACCTTACACCAAAAATAACAAAATTAAATACTGAATTTGTGAAGGAAATGTGTCATGCTTCAGTACACTACTGTTCGTGCTATATTGTTTGACTTTGCTTTTGTGAATTACACACCAGTGTGGCAGAAACTACTGCAAAGTAGTTAAACACGTCCTGTGTTTGTGGTACGCTTGGTAGAGCGTACTTGAATGACTTAAGAAGGTGGGCTTGCTGCAAATCTTACGTATTCTGTTACAACATTTGAATAGTTTAATTTAGATAATGAACATTTTTCTTTGACTAAAAGTGTTTTTCTTTTTAGTCATAGTCTATTTAATAAAGGGCTCTCTCTAATATCTATTTTTATTAAAAAGAGTAATTATATGTTGTATTCTAATTGCTAAACTGTTTTTAAAGACATTGCAAACACTTAATATAGGGAACATTAAACTAGCAAGTGATAAATTTAAAACATCTGTAGACTAATCAAGGGGCTGATAATAAATCCACTTTCGCAGTCCACTTATTGCCAGAGTAATAATGCTTCTGGGAGGAGAAATGGCTTGTCTAGTATCAAACAGAATTCATGGTAGTCTTGTAATGTCATTCCCCAGTGTTGCTTGTATGCTACAAATGAGAGCCTTTGACTGTACAGAAGTGAGGGAGCAGACGTGTATTCTTACTTGTGAGTGAAAATAAGCATCCTGATTGTTCAGAAGCGTGAAGCACAAAAATAAGGTCACTTAAGTGCCAAAAGATGTGGAGACAAGTGTCTGGGTTGTTTTTGAACAAGAAACCTCATTTGAGATTTAAAGAAAAAATCTGAAATTTGAATCCTTGTGCTGATAACATAATGAATACTGTGTACAGAACTGAAACCAGTTAATATAGTGTATTTTTTTACAGCTCAAGTGTGTAGCATTTTACGTATATGTACTAGTGCTGGTGAAATGGCTTTCCCTTAACCTCCCTTATAGCGTACCACTTTAATATATCACAGTCAGCAGATTTATGTACTGCCTTGAATGTTACTTAGAGAACAGATGTAAAGAAGAACAAAGCTCAATTGATAAATTAGGTTTTGATAAGTTAAAGGTTCTCCAGTGGTGTGTAAGAGACATTTTAATGGAATCTGGCATATTTTCTTTAAAGCTAGTTCTCAACATTGTCGTTTTTTTATTCACTCTAATGTGTCTCCCAAATTCACTTTCAGGGTAAGATGTTCAAACATTTTAGGTCTGACTGATCTGTGCTGTTTATAGTTGAAGCATAGGCAATATTATTTTAAAAGGCAGCTGCATAGGAGTTGCACTCTCACTCTGAGTCTTACAATCTTGTCTGAATTCATAGAAGTTGTGTTTCTGACAGAGTCTGACAGAAGAGGGTGTTTTACTCACCCTTAATTAATCACAAATTACAATTAAACTGGAAATTTACTACTTTTATCAGCAGAATGAACATCGCTGTGGGGGAGACCTTATAGTGGCCTTTCTGTTCCTGAAGCAGGCCTACAAGAAAGCTCGGGAGGGACTGTTTACAAGCGCATGTAGGGATAGAACTAGGGACAATGGTTTTAAAATAGAGTGGGGTAGATTTAGATTAGACATTAGGAAGAAATTCTTTACTATGAGGGTGGTGAGACACTGGCACAGGTTGCCCAGAGAGGTGGTGAAGACTCCATCCCTGGAGACATTAAAGGTCAGGCTTGATGGGACTTTGAGCAACTTGATCTAGTTAAAGATGTCCCTGCTCACTGCAGGGGGGTTGGACTAGATGACCTTTAAAGATCCCTTCCAACCCAATGCATTCTATGATTCTATGATTCCATGATTCTATGATTCAGAGCGAAATGTTCACAGTTTCCGGACACATATTTCACACTCCTGTCTAATTGCTTGTCTCTTCTTCTTAACTTCTATGGCTTTTTATGGCATTCTTGGAATAAGACTATTTGGATGATGACTTAGTAGCTCCCAACCAGTAACAACTTCCTTCTTAGTTTGCATTCACTTCTATCTTGACAGTGATGGAATTGTTCTGACTTTAGGCACAGGAATAGTCTTTGTTGGTTTAAAACTGAAAAAAACTACATGAAATAATTAACACAAAGACAGCCTTTATTTTTATATAAAATATAGCTTTTAAAGCTCTGATTTTTATAGCTCAAGGAAACTTGAGGTCTGTCTAGTAGTAATTTTCTGGTAGCAGAATAATTCTGCTTTGGTCCAAGTAATCATTTTCTTTCTTCAGTTCCTTTGCTTTTGACACCTGCCAGCGTACATGTATTTAACAGACAGCTGGAACTGAAGCCTCCTTCTTTATAAAAGAGCTGTGAGTGAGCTGTGCAAATAACAACAATTACATGGCTGGAAATTGTTGGTTTCCTTGCATAATTCATAAAAGATTCAATTAAATGTTTCTTCAGCTAGAAACAAATCACTGCTTCCTCATAACAACAGCCTTGATGAAAAATTGGGCTGCCTTAAGAGTGTGCAGGGCCCCCTGCACCTTGAGTATAATGGGATAGACTGTATGAACTGGGGGACCTGGGCTGACTGCTGTGAGTCTGAGCCCACGGAGGCTTTTGGGCAAAAACATGGAACCCCATCAGTGATAACCATGGGACTGATTACAGAGCATACAGTTTGTCTAATGCCTGTTTAAGGTGAAGTTTGCTTAAAATTTACACTGAAGCATGTCTTATAAGTATAAAGATTGATCTTTTACAGCATGAAGCTATATCCTGATTAATTTAGTGTTATTATTGGCCCCTTAGCACAGTGTAAAGACAGCTGTGTTCAGTGTAGGGGAGAATCACAGAATCCCAGAATCACAGAATGT
>NW_009714379.1:0-4915 GCF_000703405.1 Apaloderma vittatum
AGAACAGCAGACATGTTTTGAACAAGCCAGAAGGCCTGTTTTTAGACAAGTTTTAGGCCTTACTTGACAAGAGTTTGTGAAGGACATACATAGTCTATACATAATCTCTGCTACAGCTCACACAAAACAAATTGGACAATGTAGACAGTTTATTATACAATGCAAGATTTTCTAGAAAATGTGTAGGCTACATTTTGTTTACAACTGCAATCAGAGTTCTCTTTTTTGTGTCTTTTTTGTCTGCATTTTTGATGGTAATAGCTCATGAGAAACTCAACTAGAAATAAAAATAGAAAATGAAATAAAAAAATAATAATAAAAAAAATTGAATGACTGCAGTAAGTTAGAATTTCAGTAAATATTTATGTGGAGACGCAACTAACATTGCTTTGAATAGCATGAGGAACCAAAGTTATCTATGTATGTTGTGCTATAGGAAAGGAAATATTCATCCTGTTTTAGAGTGTGAGATTACTTATCATTTCAAATATATTTATTATTCATTTTGTTATCTCACAGCAAACTGGTTTTAGAAATGGAAAGTTATAAATTTTTCACCTACTATACACTTCTCAAAGATTATGCTAGGGTTTATTAGGTAAAAATTTCACCTAAGAACAATCTAGGAGACTCTGAAAGAATCACTTTACAGTGTATTTGTGCAATTAATTTTTAACTAAATTTAAAGTTTAGCTGGTGTTTTGTGTAGTGACTTCATCAGTCAGTTATAGACAGTGTAGTTCATGTTAGACATAAATAACTGTAATGTCTTTACGATAATAGTAAAGTGTGCTGTTCATATGTCCTCAGATCCTTATTAAAGTTGAGGTCCCATGTGTGTCTAAATGTTGATCATTTAAAAAAAAAATATTTGCATTAATTCTTATATTAATTTCCATCCAAGTATTGCCAGAATAAAGGTCACCATTCTCCAAAGGATAGTCCTTATCACCTCTCTTCATTCTAATCTTGTCAAGTGGAAATATTATCTCAAAAACATAGAGCCGATATCTGCATGACCAGTTAAATAACCAAAGCCAGACTCTGTATTCTTTATATCTCTGACTGGAGCCTAGAGTAATAATTTAAGCTTCTACCAATGTCATAGAAGGCATGATTTAGGATACTCCTTCCTGCATCAATTTGATGAGGATGAGTGTTTTGGATCACTTAAAGAATCACTGTCACAGGGATTAGAAAAAGAGATTTAAAAATGAATTTGTAAAAGTGTGACTTCGAGTTTGAAGGCAAGATTCTCTCTGTTACTTACTACAGATTTACACAGATCAGAGATGCGAAAAGGCAAGGAAGACTCTCCTCTTGAGTCATGAGTTTCGGAATGACTACCTTGCTTTCTAAATCCTTCTCGAGAGGAGTCTAGTTGTAGCTGGATCACAGTTTGCATCTAAAGGTTTACAGTTTACATCTAAAGGTTTGTATGTACACTTTCAATCCTTCATACCAGTTAACTAAGATTTCAAAATTTCAACATGTTTATTCCCAATTCACTTACCTTCTGTCTGGGCACCTGGACCAAGGGTTCCCTGAAACAGTCTCAGACATCAAATCCTATAAAAATTAATAACTTAATAGGGTGGTACAGCAGCAAAACCTACTCTAGCTGGGTGCCTCTGGAGGGGAAATATTCATCCTCTGCTTCATACACTCTTCACAGCCTTTTCAAGTGTCCTTTGATCCAATAGTGGTTTTGATCTGACTCTGTATTGCATTCCTCTATGACTCCAGACAGGTCAGAAAGATAGGGACGTGCTGGAGCGTGTCAAGAGAAGGGCCACGAGGATGATTAGAGGGCTGGAGAACCTCTCCTATGAAGACCGACTGAGAGAGTTGGGGTTGTTCAGTCTGCAGAAGAGAAGGCTCCAAGGAGACCTTATTGTGGCCTTCCAATGTCTTAAGGGCGTCTACAAGAAAGCTGGTGAGGGCCTTTTTAGGATGTCAGGTAGTGATAGGACTAGAGGGAATGGATTGAAGCTAGAGATGGATCAATTCAGATCAGACATTAGGAAGAAGTTCTTCACCATGAAGGTGGTGAAACACTGGAACAAGTTACCCAGAAAGGTGGTGGAAGCTCCATCCCTGGAAGTTTTTAAGACTAGGTTGGATGGGGTTCTGAGCAACCTGATCTAGTGAAGGATGTTCCTGTGCATGGTGGGGGGTGCTGGAACTAGGTGAACTTTAAGGTCCCTTCCAACCCTGACAAATCTATGATTCTATGTTTATCTTGTCGAGTTGCAGCTACTATTGACGGTTGTAGCCTTGAAAACTTCTTATCTTCTGATTTGATTTGGCTCTGGAGGCCCTGTTTTATTTAATTTAGGTGATACTGTGATATTCAGCAAATCTAGGTGAAAGATCACAGTATGCTAGGGATTGGAAGGGACCTCAAAAGATCATCTAGTCCAATGCACCTGCCAGAGCAGGAACACCTAGATGATGTCACACAGGAAAGTGTCCAGGTGGGTTTTGAATGTCTCCAGAAAAGGAGACTCCAAAATCTCCCTGGGCAGCCTGTTCCAGTGTTCTGTCACCCTCACTGAGAAGTTTCTCCTCAAATTTAAGTGGAACTCATGGCCTAAGTTTTCAGTAAAATTAGCTATTCATCAAAAGTGAAGCTAAGGAAACAGCATACTAAATCACACAACATTATAACTCTAGCTAAGTGATTCATTCCACTTAAATCTTATGTAATATAAACCGCTAAGACCTCTTAACATTGAGAGGTGTCCCTGCCCCAGGAGAGAGTCATCTAGCATGCAGTGCAGTTGCTGTCCAGGGAGAGCTCAAATTAGGCTCATCCAATGACCTATTCTTGGTAAAGGTCTTGTTGATTCAAGGAGCAACCCTGAGAGGTGTCCCAGCTCAAGGGAATATCTCTGCCTTGCAACCACACTGCCTAGTAAGGAGAGCTCAAAGAAGGATCACTTCAGCTGTCATATTTATGTCATAAAGTGGTTGACTTGTAGTCAAATTGTAGACCTCTTGTACCCACACCTCTCTTTGTTCACTCTGCTTCTTTGTGAACTTTGTGGCCAGCTACTAAGCTGGACTGTGCCCACCTGCAATCCTCTGATGAGAAAAAAAAAAATTATCTCATTGTGCATTAATGAGAGAATTAAGCTCCAGGCTTTACAGACTTTAGTTTAGCATATATATATATATATGTTAGCTAGTTGTTTTTACTTCAAAAAGGTAAGTGATTATCCATTCAACATACTGGTGGAGAGTACAAATCTTTTTGTTTAGTCTGTTTAATGAAGGTATCAACATCAGGGAAAATTAATAATAGTCTAGACTTCATTAGCTGTATTGACTAGTTCTGTGCTGTCTAGAGTGGGAACTGATTGCGTCAGAAGTAAACACTGGTGACTAAAAGACTAAACAACTACAGTATGGAGCTGCACATCATCCTTGTATCTAAAGTGCATGAAACAAAAGGCCCAGAAAGTGTTCAGTGTCATTTGAGCCTGCTGTAGGGAACTTGAGACAACCATGGATACGCTGTAGGGCCTTTGAGAAAAATAAAGCCTTCTGGGCCAAAAATCTGAATGGATGCATTAAAGAATTTCAAATGGCACTATATATCAATTTTCAGACAGTTGAATTCCTCACAAATTGCCCTCTGGACCTGCATCTCTCCCACAGCAATAAAGTAAGACTAGGCTGAATACCTCCTATAATTACACGTTTTGAATAAAGTCCTTATTCTTTTTGCACAGTTGTGTCACATTAAGGTGTGAAAGAAATTTTTAACAAACAAGACACCTGTATTCATGACAAAATATAGATCACAGGATCTCAGAATTTTGGATGTTACATTTCAAACAATTGTTATTCACTAACTTAAGCAGAAGAGAAAAAGCTGTTGTTTGATCATCTGCTCCAGCATGCACCCAATAACAGCATGAATACTTTAAGCAGCTGCACATGGAAAACATATCCGCATGAAACTTTGTAGGCTCTGCTTTACCATACATACCTAGGTGCTGAGCCTCAATCTTACTTGCTGAATTTTTGCTTATTGTATCTCACTACTGTATGTTTATCTGTTAAGTTGAGGTTATTTTCAGGCAAGCAGAAGTTGCAAAACCTTCAAAAAGATTCAAAATATTTGTAGGTTAGGGAATGTCACTCAGACATTTCTCTGTGTGAAGAAATTAGAAAATAAACTTCTACAGCAACAACAGTACTAGCAATTTGTTACTAAGCATTCAAGTAGTTGTATTTACACATAAGTGAGAGCCATATTCAAGAAAGAAGATTCAAAAGATTTTATTTCTTTGCAATAATCTTTCACAAAGATGACAAGGTACTTTGCAATTACAAAGACAGAGGGTTAAAACCTGAACAATCAGCTCTTTTTTTAGATCAATGAATATTAAATACTACAACTCAAACTGCAAAAATAGAAAATGTTACACTATGCTTTGTCTCCTTAATTAAAGCTTTCAGAAATAGCATTTTTAACACCCTATGACTCAGATCTCCTTCATCTCTCCTGAGAGAATAAGATTTCAGGGTAGATCTCACTTAAATGTCTTCTTATATATTTCCATATGAATATATTTTCTGGTGAAAACAGAAGGATGGGAATTAGATATAACTAATAGTAGTAGTGGTGCCCCTGATACACAGCTGCCCAGAGATTAAGCTTTTACCAAAAAAAAAAAAAAGAAAAAAAAAAAAGAAAAGGAAATGTAATTTTTAGGCCAGTTCCAGACTAAGACGTTTGAATATATATTCTCTAAATCAGAACATCATTAGGGAGCAAAGACTGTGAGAAGAATAAAGGCAAAAGAAGAACAAGCTAGAAGAATTGTGGCTTTGGTTTAGTAGTTGTGTCTGTCTGGTTCAGCAAAGCTTTTTAGTTCTTGCAGAGAAACACATGTAGGCACAC